>NC_081405.1:504627608-504912608 GCF_030272615.1 Cryptomeria japonica | reverse complement strand
TACGAGGCATTATCTTTCATTGATTTGGCTTTGAGTGATAGTAGAGTTCCTTTGGCTCAGGATTGATTATAGGAGAACCAGGACATCATGAGATCTCTCAAGGAGAACTTACAACATGCTCAGAATCAACAAAAGATGTACGTTGATCGGCATAGGACTGAGAGGGCATTTGAGGTGGGTGACATGGTTTTCCTACACTTATAGCCATACCAACAGAGCACCCTTAAAGTGGGGGGGAGATGAGAAGCTCAAACCTCATTTTTATGGGCCATATAGAGTTCTCAGGCACATTGGAGAGGTTGCTTATGAGATTGAGTTACCACCTGGTAGTAAAATTCATAATGTGTTTCATGTATCATGCCTGAAAAAGGCCCTTGGACAACATATTACAGTATCACCTGATTTGCCTCCCATGGATGAGGAAGGTAAATTGACTTTGGTTCCTGAGGAGATTCTCGAGGTGAGGGAACAGCGGCTGAGAAGCAGGGTGATTCGGGAGTATCTGGTACGTTGGAGAGATCTTCCCATAGAGGATGCCACTTGGGAGGGTGAGTCTATTTTGCAGCATCCAGCGTTGCAGTTGCTTGTGGGAAAGCATCTCCGAGAGGGGAGGACTGTCATGTCCCCTCTTTAGCTCTGTCTAGCAGAGACATGTGAGTCAGCTTATTATGGGGTCTTGTAGGCTGACAGTGGTGGATAGAGACTCAGTGAGGATATTCAGTGTTTGGGATTTGGTGTTCTGGCATTAGTAGACCAGTTTGGAGCAATTCCTTAATTTTAGGAGGCAATTCCTACATTTGTGGAGGTTATTCCTACTATTTAGGAGGTTATGATAGTATCCAGGGTTTGGTTTCCATGAGACTATTCCTTGGTTTCAGTTTCAGAAGATTTGAGTATGTTTCCTAGTTTCTAGGAGCATCCCTAGATTTTAGGGATAAGATTGCTAGTGGATCCATGATTTTTGACTTCAGTCACAGATAGGTGGCAGGTTTTGTTTCAGTCTTTTGGATTCATTTGAGTCTTCTGCAACTATTTGGGTTATATTTTTAATATATTTAAATATTTTCTAAGTTAGCATTTAATTAATTAAATAAGGCTATGTTTATAGCCATTTTGGAGTAATAAGGGGTTTTTGGCTTCATGTGGATGCATATGCCCATGTGTTATAGCTCATTGGAAAGGTCTTTAACTTTTCTAAATGTTTCCCGTTTGTCAGGGACCCTTTTGATGAACGGAATTCTTTTTTTATTTAAAAAGTGGCATTTTCTCTATGCTTGGCGACTAAAAATGAGAAATAAGACTTTATAAGCCTAAGCGCACTTTTCATACACTTTCAGGGTTCAAGATAAAGGGGAGGAGTTATAAGGAGATGGTAACCTAGTTATCAGGCATCTTTTACACATTATCATCTTTGATTTGGAGAATTTTCTCTGGAGAGCGATTCAGCATCTGGGACGAAAACCCTAGGGTCTTGCCTGTCTGGGACGTAGCCCCCAGCATAGTGGTTATTTGGTTCTTGCATTCATTTTTTAGTGCCTTAGAGTTGGTATGACATCTTTTCTAGAGGATTTAGTGAACAGAGTTAGGGTTCAGCATGGAGATTGGGGTTTTAAGCTTGGCATCACCTAATAGCCGTATGACTGTACTTTGTAGCCATTTCTCTTCCCATGTGAAGCTATGTAAGAGCTTTGGATGTTTTCCACAACCTCCTTCTTGATTACAGTATTCACTCTTCATCCAGGTTGGACTCATTGTTATTGTAATCTTCCTAAAATTGTTTGGAATCCCTATCTGGATAATTATTTGATTTAAATAATCAGAAATATGCTTGGTTCGATTTTGATTTGGCTGTGTATGAACATTTATTTCTAGTACTCTTTTCATGTACTCATTCTTCAATTATTACTTGCTGAAAAACTATCAAAAACACAAAAATAAACAAACCTTCTGCAACTTCTATCTATTCTCTAAAACCATCATAGGAAACACAGGAAAATATAGTTAATTAATTTAAAAACTACAGCAGATCAACAAGGAGATCCATCAGGGATCTTTCAGTGGTATCAGAGCTAATTTTTCCTACTAGCCTGTGGGGCTAAGTTTTATTTTTCTTCTATGCTTTCGAGAAGAAGTGACTTATACAGATACTATACCCGCAGAAGGGCTCAGTACGAGCATGAGAGTGGGAGAGAACAGGAACCTATCATGGCAGATGAACAGGTGGGTGCCGGAGTAAATCAGGCTAAGGAAGATAGACAAGAGAGAGAGATGATGAGGACTCTCATCACTACCCAGCCCAGGATTGTTTAGACCTTAGATAGGATATAGGTTACCCTGGAGCAGTTGGAAGTGGACAGACATAGAGGCAGATGGAGTAGATCAATATCTGTGGCTGGAAGCCAACATAGTCAGGGATCTCATACATAAGTTGGGAGCTCTCATCATTCCCCTAGGTGTGAGAGACATCATACACTAATTAGGGATAGACCATTACTTCCTCGGTTTATACCAGGTGAGCAGCCATTATAGGTAGAGCCACCAGAGGTGGATTTTCAGGATTCACTCAGGGCGGCTACAGCTGAGTGGAGAGCCCTACCCCCAGAAGTTAGGGATGTTTTTCCTTTTCCACAATATTGTGCACAGCGTAGAGATACCACTAGGTTCAGAGGAGATCAGGGCTATAGGCCTCAGCAGTAGAACTATGACCTCAGTAGAGCTACTGGGAAGATCACATTGGCTACATATGATGGGACTAGTGGTACGAGTGCATGAGCATGGGTGCATAAGCTGGATATATATATATCACTAAGACCCATGCCTGAGAGTGATGCTATTCAGTTTGTTGTCTTACATTTAGATGGGGTTGCCTATGACTGGTGGCACCATAGATTGGTCACCCAGGACCATGCCATGGTCCACTCCTATGCAAAGTTCACTGAGCACCTCATTTCTAGGTTTGACCGTAAGGACATAGAGCTCTATTACAGGGAGTTAGCACATCTAAGACAGATTGGGCATGCAGAGGCATATATTAATGAGTTCCAGTGTATTGCAGTTATGGTACTTGATATGTCCCAGAGGCGCAAAGTGATGCTATTCATTGAGGGACTACAAGACAGGCTTAAGGGATGGGTATGTGCTTTCAAGTCGGCCACTCTTAAGGATGCCATAGATGTGACATTGAGACTGGACACCACTCCTAATTCTTATCAAATAGATAAGAAGTCGTTCAAGGATTCACGACCCCCTCAGAAGGCCAATACCTCTCAGTTTAGAGATGGACAGACATCTAGACCTCCCAGGATGGACTAGGAGACACGAAATGATCTGAGAAGGAGGAAACTATGCTTCTCATGCAAAGAGCCTTGGGAGCCCGGGCACTGTTGTATGGGTAAGGGCAAGGTTCATTTGATTGAGGTGACATCTGAGTTGGGAGATGAGGAGGTACCTAACACTGATACTGAGGATTGTATAGAGGAGGTTGAATAGGGGCAACCACAGTTGGAGATAGACACCCCTGAGCCTTTGGCGTCAGCCGAAGTAACTATTGCTACCCTCTCTAGTTATCCCAGGTTTCATGCCTTTCAATTGAAAGGTACACTTAGGGGTCAGCAGGTTAAGAGTTTGGTAGACACAGGCGCCACGCACAATTTTATTGATTAGAAGTTAGTTGATAGGTGTGGGATACAATTTGAGGAGTTTGGGGGGTTTGGAGTTAAGGTTGTAGATGGTGTAGTTTTGGGTTGCACTAAACAGATTCCACAGCTTAGTATTCAGATGGGGGATTATACTCTAATAGATGGCTTTTATGTGCTTCTGTTGGAGGATTATGATGTGGTTTTGGGCATGCAATGGTTATAGGGTATTGGGCGATACATTATTGATCACCATCGTATGCAGTTAGAGTTCCTTTCTGGAGGGAAGAAGACTATCTTGAGGGAAGCTTCAGACGGTGGACCTAAAGAGGTGTCTTCTTGCAGGATGGAGACTATTATTAGACATAATAATGTGATTTGGGCTACACATTATTTTGTGAAGTCCAAAACACCTACACCTCAGGATAGCAGGGCATTTCATGTTGATATTCAGTTGGTGATGGACCATCATGGGAGAGTCTTTGCTGACATACCTCCTAGTGTACCTCCAGATAGAGGGTTTGAGCATGGGATAGAGATGGAGGATGAAGCTAAGCCAGTAATTACCACTCTGTATCGTCATCCTAGAGCCTACAAGGATGAGATTGAGAAGACTATTCATGAGTTGTTGGACATGGGTTTCATTCGTCCGAGTTCTAGCCCCTTTGCTTCTTCTGTAGTGCTTGTTAAGAAGAAGGATGGGACTCTGCGGATGTGTATAGATTAGAGGGCCTTGAACAAGAAGACAATCAAGAACAAATACCCTATTCCACGCATTGATGAGTTGTTGGATGAGCTTCATGGAGCTATCTACTTCTCTAAGATTGATCTTTGTTCAGGTTACCATCAGATACGTGTACAAGCAGAGGATGTACACAAGACTACCTTCTATTGTCACTATGGGCACTATGAGTTCCTGGTAATGCCTTTTGGCCTCACCAATGCATCGGCCACCTTCTAGTCTTGTATGAACCATATCTTCAACAAGCAGTTGAGGAAGTCGATTCTAGTGTTCTTTGATGACATTTTGATTTATAGTCGCACTTGGGAAGACCATCTCAGACATGTTGAGGAGGTACTTAGCATTATGGAGAGCTAGTCTATGTTTGCTAAGTTGTCCAAATGTGAGTTTGGACTTAAAGAGGTCTTATATTTGGGTCATGTGATCAGTAATGATGGAGTGAAGGTGCATGAGGAGAAGATTCATGCGATTCAGGATTGGCTCCGCCCTCAAAACATTACTGAGTTACGTGGGTTCCTTGGCCTATGTTCTTATTACAAGAGATTTGTGAGGGATTTCTCTCAATTGGCAGCGCCCTTGACAGACCTCACAAAGAAAGGGGCATTCAGATAGACAAAACAGGCACAGGGGGTCTTTGATAGAATCAAGGAGGTTATGAGCACTTGCCCAGCTTTGGCACTCCCTGACTTCTCGTAGTCATTTGTTCTAGAGTGTGATGCTTCAAGTTTGGGCATAGGAGTGGTTTTGATGTAGAACAGACACCCCATTGCCTATGAGAGTAGGATGCTGCGAGATAATGAGAGGCTGTACTCCACCTATGATAAGGAAATGTTGTCTATTATGCATGCCTTAGCCAAATTTAGACAGTATCTTATTGGCAGCAAATTTGTGGTAAGAACAGACCACAACAGTCTGAAATATTTCCTAGATCAGACAGAGCTCAATGATCGATAGCAAAAATGGGTGAGCAAGATTTAGGCTTATGATTTCGATATCGAATTCATAAAGGGGAAGAATAATACTGTGGCTGATGCACTTTCTAGAAAACACTCACTTGCTGCCCTATGTTCATTGAGCGAGATTTCAACAGATTGGAAGGCTCAACTTTTAGTTGAGTATTCCAAAAATCAGCATGCATGTGAGGTCATGGATGGATTGGTAGTGGATGATAGATACAGTGTGGTAGATGATGTTATCTACTACAAGGACAGGGTTTATCTTGTTCCTGGTTCACAGTTGAAGGAACAAATTTTGCATTCTTTTCATGATACTCCCAGAGTAGGACATCTAGGGTATGGTAAGACTTACAGAGCGGTCTAGGAGAGATTATCATGGAAGGGTCTCAAAGATGACATTTTGCGTCATGTCCGTGAGTGTATGACTTGTCAACAGAACAAGTCGGACCATACCTACCCCGCTGGCTTGTTACAGCCCTTTCCTATACCAGAACAGAAGTGGATAGGGATTTCTATGGATTTCATTATAGGTCTTCCTCGGGTTTAGGGGAAATATTCTATCTATGTTGTAGTGGATGGATTAACAAAATATGCCCACTTCTTTCCCATTACAGTTGATTTCTTAGCATCTTAGGTGGCTGAGCTATTTTTTAGAGAGGTATTTAGACTCCATGGTCTTCCGAAGACCATAGTGAGTGATAGGGATAGTAGATTCATGAGTTCCTTTTGGCAGGAACTTTTCAGACTAGCAGGCATAGAGTTGACACCTAGTACTAGCTACCACCCTCAAACAGATGGATAGACTGAGATAGTCAATAAATGGATTGAGGGATATTTGCACAGCTACGTGTCGGTGTAGCATAAGGCATGGGTATGCTGGTTGTATTTGGGTGAGTATTGTTACAATACTATGCGCCACATGTCCATAGATATGACTCCTTTCAGAGCTCTTTATGGCTACGAGGCATTATCCTTCATTGATTTGGCTTTGAGTGACAGTAGAGTTCCTTTGGCTCAAGATTGGTTACAGGAGAACCAGGACATCATGAGATCTCTCAGGGAGAACTTACAGCATGCTCAGAATTAGCAAAAGATGTACGCTAATCGGCATAGGACTGAGAGGGCATTTGAGGTGGGTGACATGGTTTTCCTATGCTTACAGCCATATCGACAAAGCACCCTTAAAGGTGGGGGGCTGAGAAGCTCAAACCTCATTTTTATGGGCCATATCAAGTTCTTAGGTGCATTGGAGAGGTTTCTTATGAGATTGAGTTACCACCTGGCAATAAAATTCATAATGTGTTTCATGTATCATGCCTGAAAAAGGCCCTTGGACAACATATTACAGTATCACCTGATTTGCCTCCCATGGATGAGGAAGGTAAATTGACTTTGGTTCCTGAGGAGATTCTTGAGGTGAGGGAATGGTGGCTGAGAAGCAGGGTGATTTGGGAGTATTTGGTACATTGGAGAGATCTTCCCATAGAGTATGCCACTTGGGAGGGTGAGTCTATTTTGCAGCATCCAGCGTTGCAGTTACTTGTGGGCAAGCATCTCCGAGAGGGGAGGACTGTCATGTCCCCTCTTTAGCTCTGTCTAGCAGAGACATGTGAGTCAGCTTATTATGGGGTCTTCTAGGTTGACAGTGGTGGATAGAGACTCGATGAGGATATTCAGTGTTTGGGATTTGGTGTTCTGGCACTAGTAGACCAGTTTGGAGCAATTCCTTAATTTTAGGAGGTAGTTCCTACATTTGTGGAGGCTATTCCTATGATTTAGGAGGTTATGACAGTATCCAGGGTTGGGTTTCCATGAGACTATTCCTTGGTTTCAATTTCAGAAGATTTGGGTATGTTTCCTAGTTTCTAGGAGCATCCCTAGATTTTAGGGATAAGATTGCTAGTGGATCAATGATTTCCAACTTCAATCACAGACAGGTGGTAGGTTCCATTTCAGGCTTTTGGAGTCATTTGAGCCTTCTACAGCTATTTGGGTTATATTTTTAATATATTTAAATATTTCCTAAGTTAGCTTTTAATTAATTAAATAAGGCTATGTTTATAGCCATTTTGGAGTAATAAGGGGTTTTTGGCTTCATCTGGATGCATATGCCCATGTGTTATAGCTCGTTGGAAAGGTATTTAACTTTTCTAAATGTTTCCCATTTGTCAAGGACCCTTTTGATGAACAGAATTCTTTTATATTTTAAAAGTGGCATTTTCTCTATACTTGGCAACTAAAAATGAGAAATAAGACTTTATAAGCCTAAGCACACTTTTCATACACTTTTAGGGTTTGAGATAAAGGGGAGGAGTTATAAGGAGATGGTAACCTAATTATCAGGCATCTTTTACACATTATCATTTTTGATTTGGAGAATTTTCTCTGGAGAGCGATTCAGCATCTGGGACGAAAACCCCAGGGTCTTACCTGTCTGGGATGTAGCCCCCAACACAGTGGTTATTTGGTTCTTGCATTCAGTTTTTAGTGCCTTAGAGTTGGTACAACATCTTTTCTGGATGATTCAGTGAACAGATTTAGGGTTCAACGTGGAGATTGGGGTTTTAAGCTTGGCATCACCTAACAGTCGTACGGTTGTACTTTGCAACCATTTCTCTTCCCACATGAAGCTATGTAAGAGCTTTGGATGTTTGCCACAGCCTCCTTCTTGATTACATTATTCACTCTTCATCTAGGTTGGACTTATTGTTATTGTAATCTTCTTGAAATTATTTGGAATCCCTATCTGGATAATTATTTAATTTAAATAATCAGAAATCTGCTTGGTTCGATTCTGATTTGGTTGTGTATGAACATTTATTTCCAGTACTCTTTTCATGTACTCGTTCTTCAATTATTACTTGCTGATAAACTATCAAAAACACAAAAATAAACAAACCTTCTGCAACTTCTGTCTATTCTCTAAAACCATCATAGGAAACACAAGAAAATATAGTTTATTAATTTAAAAACTACAATAGATCAGCAAGGAGATCCATCAGGAATCTTTCAGTTGATGTTCTACCTTCACTCGCTGACACTTCAAGCAACATGACACAAAATCTGCAATATATCTCCTCATATCGGCCTAAAGGTACAACTACCTCAAATCTGTGTGCATGACACCTAGATGTGTTGAGTAAGGTGCACGATGTGCCTCTGACATGATCAAATCTTGAAGACCATCTAAAGATAGAACATAAATACATCCCAAATGCCTAAGAAGACCATCTGACTCAACTGAGTAACCTATATATCTTCCCTCAAGAGCTCTACCTAATGCTACCACTTCTCTAACCTCCTGATACCATGCATCTGAAGGAAGGGCACTTAGAATACGACTCCTCAAATCCACACTAAGAGACACTGTTGAAATCTCATGTCTCCTACGGCTCATTGCATCTGCTACTACATTCTCCTTACCCTAGATATATCTCACCTCAAAATCATACTCACACAAGAACTCCATCCATCGCATCTTCTTAGGATTCAAATTCAGTTGCATGATGATTTACTACAAACTGCGGTGATCACTATGCAACTTGAGTCGATGTCCAAGAAGAAAATGCCTCCATCTGACCAAAGCATGAACCACTATTGCTAACTCTAGATCATGAGTGGGGTAATTCAACTCATGATCTTTGAGTTTACGTGACTCATATGCAATCACACAGCCATCTTGCATCAACACTTCTCCAGGACCCTCCAAGGAAGCATCTGTGCACACCATGAAATCACCTAAAGGATCCGACACTCCTAGAATAGGTGCACTAGTCAAACACTCCTTAAGGATCCAAAATGTTGTCTCACACTGCTCTATCCAAATGAACTTCTTCCCTTTCCTCTAAAGAGAAGTGATGGGATGGGCTATCTTGGAGAAATCCTGAACAAACCTATGATAATATCCTACAAGACCCATGAATCTATGAACCTTGAACACATTAGTGGGTGTTGGCCAATCAACAATCATTTGAATCTTAGAGGGATCAACTATAATACCCTCTCCTAAAATCACATGACCAAGATATCGAACCTCTGATTGGAAGAACTCATACTTCACCATTTTAGTGTCAAAAAATTGCAACCCTAGCAATTTTAACCACATTTGAAGTGCTCACCTTAGTGATGACACCCTCCTTTCTGACCAAGACCTCTTTCTGCATTTTCACCCCTTCTTGTTTGAGCTCTAAGATAGCCTTGAGACCCTATCTGGGCCCCAAGATAGGGTAGGATAGGGGCATGGCACCCCTGTCTCCCTTGGACAAGGGTGTGGTGCTATTTTCCCACCCTCTTCGGGTGGCCCCAAGATAGGTCCCCTCAGCCCTATCTGCACTTCGAGATCCCAAATCTCCCCGATGTCGGCCTTTAGTGAGATGAATTAATTCTTCAAGGCATGTATAAAAGGGAATTGGCCTTCTCATTTGCATATAGATGAGATACATGAATGAGCAAAAGGACAAGGAATTCAAGTAGAAGGTTTTCATTATCATCATCAAGCATTCATCAAGTCTTCTTTCTTCATGTGTCTTCTTCATTCATCCATTGGAGCAACATTATAATATTCATTTGCAAGCATGTGTGTGTGTTAGGGTTTTGTCATATTACATGTCATTCCATGTAACACTTGTGATTATATTCAAGAAACAAAGCAATCATCATCAACAAGTTACAGATCTACAAGGTATACATTTTCATTGTTTACATTCAAGCATTCACAATTACTTTCTTTCAAGGTTGATTCATCAACCGGGGTTTGACTGAGGAAAACCCCTATCCACAACCCCTTTTTCTCTCTTTTATGTGTGTAGGTTGTAGGTGCATAGTTGTAATTGTAGGTTTGGGCTTCATTTGAAGAGACGGAAGAACCCTTTTCATTTCATGGATTTTGTGGAGGACCATGTACACTGTCACCACGGTCCTGACGAGTTTTCTCCAAATTTGTAGGGCAAATTCATTTCAGTCTAATTAGCTCAGATTTGAAGTTACAGCGCGATCCCAAAATGATAGCTCCTCATTTCACTCAATCTCTCTCTTTGTTCCACATAGTCAACAAGTCAACTTTCCTATTACAAAACAGGACAAATTACATTCCAACTCTTGCAATCCACTTAGAATTCACATCCTTGTTTCCCTTGGATTTGGATCTAGTGGATTCAACCCCTCTTTTGAATGTAAAGTTCCTCCAAGTGAAAATCATCCTAGTGACTTCCTTTCTCTCTCCTAGGTGGGGAGTCACTAGGGTTTAATTTTCCACTTTACATTTTGGTGAACTCGACGTCTTACACATTAATTCTGATTTCTCGTTATTAGATCTGATTAATTGCAATTTGGATTTCAAATTTTCATTTCCATGTTTGATCTATTTGCACATTTTAGAGGTTAATTACATAAAAACCCTAATTTTTCATTTTGACAAAATTGAGCTTGTGAAGTGTATCATTTTAATTTCTTGTTTCAGATTTGATTTCTATTTCAACATTGCAATTCAAATCTATCTCTTTATTCTGAAAATTCAGTGGTTATATCATAAAACCCTAATTTTTAAGATCTTTCTATTTTTGACCTTTGACTGCAAATTTTACCGATCTAGACATCTCCAAATCAGCAATTTTTTTGGATTCCATAGTAATATCATAATACCTATCATCCCTAAAAAATTGCAAAAAAAGTTGGTCAGACCGTGTGCACTTTCACCATGGTCCTCGACTTTTATCCTAAAATTTCAAGAGATGGAATTAACTATGTTTTTCTGCTTAAATCCAGAAAATTGGCATACTTTATCAATTTTGACACCCTCTAAGGTCGAACACAAATTCAAATTTCACAGTTTCAAATTCCAATTTTCAAATTCAAATTTCAAATTGGTAGTTCAAATTCCATTTTCCCTCTATTAAATTTTCTATACATGTATGGGGTGAACATTGTTCTTGTTTGATCATAAGTGCATATGGAGTTCTTATCTTATTTTGCTAATTTGATTTCAAATTACATTAAATATGTTCATGATGTTCCCTTTCATACATATGATGATAGTTTAGTTCTCTCTTTCATTCATAGCTATGATTTACCCTCTCCCAAAATTGATCTCATTTATTGAGGGCACATTGGTGCAAAAAGGGAATATGGACACTTCTTTCAAAGATTTCCCTCCTAAAGATGAATCTTTGTAGAATTTTGTTCCTTCCTCTCCTCAAAAGTGCCTCCCTCATAAGGATTATTTGGTGCAAGAGGATGATATTATGGCTACTTATCCTAGTGATACCATACCTTATTTTCATGATCTTCCCTCTAAAGATGAAGCATTCATTACATATGATAGTCCTTTTTCTAATGAGTTTCTTGAACATAAAGATACCTTAGAACAAGAGGATGATATTATTTCTCATCATAATACTCTCTCTCCCAAAATCCAAGAGCCTAACAAAAATCAAATCAATTCCATTCATGTTCCTATGAAACCAAAAATTCTTCTTGATTATCATGTTGTGCCTTACACATATAGTAATGAGGTAGTTGATGAGAACATAAGTGAAGCATCATATGCTTTCTTAGTTCCTACAATCCTCTCTTAAATTCACTCAAATACACCATCTCCTACCAAAGAAGTTCCTAAAGAAGGACTCTTAGAGGATGATTGGGGGTCCTTACATTTCACTCCTACCTTTTCTAGAAAGTCTAAGATGCCTGAAATTCATATTCCAAATTTTTCTCTTAACACAAATCTTGAAATTGATCTAGGAATGTTAAAAATAACATCTGACAATGAACAGAATATTCATCATGATCATTTAAAATAACATTCAAGTTCCTATTATGTTGCTCCTCACTATGTGACATAGTTAGCCTACTTATTGGGGGCTCCTTGTCATTCATGGTGGTATAATTTCAGGTGCAATCATAGTTAGTGAGCAACATAATAGTTTATTTATTCTTGCCTCTATGCTTGGGGGGCAAGAATATTCCTTTTTCTCTTTCTAATATTTCACTATTCTCTTTATGGAGTACATTATTCATAAACTTGATGTCCTTTCTTGCATGGAGTATTCCTTCATGCGAGTGCATGTTTGTTCCATGAGTGGGATCTTCTATTTGCTTGAAATGGTACGTCTATTATGACCAATCTCTCCTTAGAGAACTTAAGTGAATCTTCTTCTTTCTTTCTCTTTGAAAATTACCTCTTCTATTGTGTTATGCATAACTCGATGTCCTTTCTTGAATGAAGTTATCCTTCATGCAAGCACATGTTTGTTCCTTGGTTAGGATTTATTCCTTGCTTGAAATGGTACGTCTCTTATGAGTAATCTCTCTCTCAAAGTTGTGTAATTATCCTCATTTCTCTACACTTGAAGGGCAATGATCTCTCTCCCTCTCTCTTTTTCTAAGGATCCACTTTTCCCTATTGTGTGGATGATGTGAGTTTTATTACTTGATGTCACTCCTTGTGCGTAATTGTTGGTTGTTGGCTCAAGGATTCCCTCTTATACAAGACGTATAAGTCTTTAACTACAACCTATTTCACACTTGGTAATGTACATCTATAATAAATCCACCCATCCACGATAGGGCTAAAAGTGCAGCATCCTTCATCAAGAATCTCTCTCACCTAGCAATAGGACAAAGGATCGAATTCTTGTTCTCCCCTTTGCTTTGTTCTAGAAGATGTTACATTTGTCTAAGACAACTCCTCTTGCAGGAAGATGTATTTCAAACAAAGATATCTTCTCCTCAAAGGATCTCCTTTACACTTACAACAAGATATCTATTTTCAACCATCTTATCCTTGCTTGAAGAGTATTCCCTCTCTTGCTTGGATTTATGACATTGTTGCATAGCAGATATCTACTTTGTGAATGTAGGTATCCTTGTTTTACTTTACTTAAGATATCAATATCAACCTATGTTGATATCTTAAGTGGGGGGGGGGGGGGGGCACCCACACCTCTCCTTTGTATTATACTTCTCTTGTGCATTGTACGGTGGGACATTCTTGGAACCAGAGGAAAGCCTCTTAGATCAAGATGTCATCATTGTTCTCTTGAATAGTAGGTCATTCTCGGAGCCAGAGCACAGACTCTTAGAGCGAGATGACATTGCTTTTTCCTTAACAATGGGTCATTCTCAGAACCAGAACACAAACTCTCAGAGTGAGATGTATTCACTTTTTCTCTTCTTGTACAGTGGGTCATTCTCGAAACCAGAGCATAGACTCTTAGAGTGAAATGTCTTTGATGAATACTAAGAGGGGGGGATGAATTAGTATACCCAAAAACTTAAACAGACTCTTAAGCAATTTAACTACAGACCAGTGTAGAAAATTAAACAATAAAGCGGTTGAAACATAAACAAGCCAAATAAAAAATAAAGCATTCACCCACATAAGCACAATCACCATAACACAAGATGTTTTGATGTGGAAACCCAAATGGGAAAAACCACGGTGAGTAAAACTCACAATTCAACTATCTACAGAATAGTAACCAGACCAATTCAGGTCAGACCGGTTAAGGCCTTACAACGTTCTTCACCAGAATAGATCATGTTAGGAATCCAGATCTCTTTTAGGAGATAAGTCCTGCTAAAGACTACCTTGTTAGAGGATTTCAGATCCACAACTGTGAACCACCTTGTTAGAGGATTTTCAATAGGCTTGGTTGGGCCTACTCGGTTAAGGGTTTCAGACTTGTCAAAGATATTAGTAATCAATAAGTGAATGATCTAGACAGTAGCACATAATGCTCGATTAGATCCTTGACAACTCCTTGTTAATGCATTCCAGCATCACTTCAGTCTTCTATATTTTGCACTCTCTATCTCTGTTGTGAGATACCTTTTCTCACACAGACCTAATCTTCTATCTAACATTCGCACAAAACAACTACTTTAAAACCCTAGACATGATGTCCTCATATAGGAACCTTATTTCATGTCGGTCCAATACGATTACACTACAGTTTCCTAGGTACAGTGCATCTAGACACATTTGGTAACATGACACAGAAACACCGCCAAAGTGTCTGTGGATGATAACTCATCACACATTACAATTATATTTGTTTAATACAATATACCGATTATCGGTTGACAAATGAAGACTGGAAAATTGGATCATAGTGCTCTGATCAAAAGATTAACTACCGCTGAGGGTCTTTGTTCCGCTTGAGATCTTCATACCACTTGGGGTCTTTAGTCATGATTTTATTAGTAAGCATCTTCTGCAAAACACCGATAGTCTTCAACAAACAAAGACTATATATTTTAATGACATACATTACCAGTTGGAACAAATACCGGCTGGGAATAACTCATACATCAAATAAGTGTGTGTCCATCAATGACAATCACAACTAATCATCATCAAAATACCAACAATCTCCCCCTTTGGCATTGATGGCAACACTTAGGAAAATTTTGACATCTAAGTGCTTACAAAACAAAAATAGATGCCATACTCAAAATTACTCCCCCTAAGCATATACACTACTCCCTTTGCAAAAATTACAAGTATGTGCATGAAATTTTAATACTCGCCAAAATTTTAATATACACTACTCCCCCTTTGCCAACAATGACAAAGTAATGCAAAATATTCCCTTTTTGCATAATATAAAAACAAAGTATATGTTCATGACAATAAAGAGTAAAACTTCTCAAAAAGAGATTTAAAGTTTTGCATAAAATTCTTCATGTCTGAAGACCATGACTCGAGAAGTGAGGCAGCAACTTCACTCTCAGTCTTCATCTGGAAGGATAATTCTTCCATTGCATCGATGGTGCTCATCTCCTATGTCACAGTAATAGCCTCCAAGTTCAGGAAGCACTTCTGAAGAACCTACAATTTTGTAATAGGAGCAACTAGATCTCCTGTAGATCTCGAGTCCAATTACAAATCTCTAAGTCAAGCTTTACAATCTGATGCTGGTGAGTATGAATAGTTTGTCCATATACTATGAACAAATCATAGGGTAGTTTGAAGTTGTCGATATACTTTTGTAACTTCGATTGGAGTTGAGTCTTCTATTTCAGAGCATCTTCACAAAATAGGTGAGGTTGGCAGATTTTACCCATAGCTGAACTTATATCATCTTTTTGCTTAAGTAGTTGTGCCCTATCTTCATGCATTTGCTTTACTAAGGAAAATTGAGTGCCTTTTCATGGTTTTTTTTGCATTGGCCTAGGCAACATCTTCCAAACATTATACCTAGTCATCCACTATTGTGCAAAGAAGTTTCAGCTTGACCAGTGAGGAATCGGTACTAGGGAGGTTAGTACCGGGGACTAGATTGGAAAGGGTGTCAACAACAAACTGAATGGCATCATGTTCTTTCTTTATCCTTAGTTCTTCCAATCTCTTTTGTGCTAGTTGAATGCTCTGCAATAGCTCAGTCTCATCAACCGATTGAGTTAGACAGGCAAGAGTCAAATCGGTGGGACCAGTGGGATCAACCTACTTGGCTTGATCTCCAGTTGCCTTAGGAGTTTGACCTCCTTCCTTTGCCTTGATCTCCGCTTATCTTTTCTTCTCCTCTTCTTCTTTTTCTTGGGCTACCTTGGTGGCCTTTACTTTCTCCTCTTATTTCTTCCTCTCTTCTTCCCTCTTTTTCTCCTCTTCCTTTTTCTTCTCTGCTTCCTCCTTCTTCTTCTCTTCTTCCTTCCTCTTCTTCTCTTCTTCCTTCTTCTTCTCTTCTTCCTTCCTCTTCTCCTCTTGTCTTTCTTTCTCTGCTTTCTCTTTCTCTTGTTTTTCTTTCTCTTCTTTCTCTTTTTCTTGTTTCTCTTTCTCTGCTTTCCAATCCTTTTCTTTCTCCATTCTCTCCTTTTCAACTTTATCTTTATCCGGGGTGATATCCTCAATATCCAGTGCATCAACATCAATGGGGTCATTTTGTTTTGCTATTATGTCACCTAGACTGTTAAAGACTTCATCCGGTTTGGCTTTGGATAGGTCAGGCTCTTTCTCAACTAGTTGATTAGCTTTGGATACTTTTTGCATGTTGACAGCTGCCTTAACCTGCAGATGGGTGTCTTTTTTCACTTTAGAAGTTTTGCCTCCAAGTAGTTGAAGTCTTCTTCTTCCCATGAAGAAAATGCCTTTGTACTTATCAATAATTTCAAACAATTTTGAATTATCGGCATCAAGAAAATATTGAGTAAAAACTTTCTCCCTAATGTCTTGTTCCTTTTCAATGGCAATGTGCCATTTATTGTCCAAAGAATCATACAAAGATTTAGAAGTAACTGATTTAATATCGGAAGGTGAGCGATCATTAATACATAATTATTTTATAACTTCTTGTTCAACATCCTCCTTTTCACTATCATTGAAATCATCAAAATATTCTTTTAAATCATCAAGAACTTTTCTTCTATTATTATTTATGGTCCTTTGACAATGTACCAGAGGTTTGTAAGAGGAAATATCTAAATTACCGGTGCAGAGGTTGTTGGTACATTACCAGTTGACTTCGTCTTATTGCTTGATTGCCTTGTCTTCTTCATTTCTACCGTCGGTTCAGTGCCTTCTGAATCCGGTGAGTTATTCTTGGTTTTCCTCTTCCTTTTGAATACCTTAGGCGGAATAGCTTCCAGTTTCTTTTTAGCTGGTGACCTCTTGGTCACTTTAGAACAGGCAACAGATGTAACCAGTGTTGATGTCGATGGTACTACTTTACTCTTTTTCTGCTTTAGTACCTCAATAGGTTTTATCCTCTCTAAGTAAGTACCGGTCCTCTTCTTCTTGATATCTAGTGGTGAAGCAAGTAGGGTAGAGGCATACCCTATCAGTATATCATTTACCACTTCATAGCCCATAGGCTCAACTACATCTTCTCTGGGTTCGACCGCTTCCATTATGCAATGATCTATTTTGATTGTAAAACAGATGTCATATTCATATTTCTTAACTAGATCACCAGATGTTCTCACTCTCTATTTCATCTTTAGTCTGAATTCATCAAAATACCTATTCAAAGTCTCCGGATATGCAATTTTCACTACTTGCAAACTCTCCTTTATTTGTTTGGAAACCGGTAGGTCACTTGACCATTGAACATCACTGACTCCAGGAAAATATCCTTAAAAGTAGAAAAATAAACCGACAAGAAATTGACCAAACTTAAACCTCAAGGTTTTGTCCAATTTGATCGACTTCAGGTTATCCATGAGTTGTTTCTGCATGTAGGTACATAAGTCACATTCTGCATTCTCCTTGATCATCCTATAAGCGGCATGCACCGCAGCTGTAGGAATAGAATTCATTATGCTAGCATAAAATATTCTATGCCCGATTACCATGCATGCATATTTCACCAAGTCATCTTTAATGGTGTTAAAAGTCATTTCTCGTTGGTCACTCACAAAACCGGTGCACTCTGTCACTTCGGTTTTGGTGATCTTTCGAAGAATGGGGACTTCCCCAACTTTGTAGAAACCGGTCATGGCATGAATTGCCTCTGGTGTAATATCATGGGTTAGCTCAAGGTAAATCTTATCACCATGAACCCTACTAAGGATAATCCTGATGTGTTCTTCTATAAATTACTCAAGAAAATATACTGCATTGTGTAATTTCTTCTTCTCTATTATGTTGTATTCAGGTTTAATCTTCTTATCATCTCCATAGAATAGACTCAGCTGGGAGTGAATCACTAGAGACCCTAGGTCTTCTAGTTTGCAATCAATATATCCTAAAACATTGCCTTTGACAATGACTCCGGTGAGAATTTGAGATAGGGAATTATATTTCATCTTCTTTTTAAGAAACTCAAGTGCTTCCTCAGGTTCAGTAGAACTAGAAGGGATTTTAGGTGCAGAAGCCATATCTAGAAGATTCCAAATGACAAGAATGTTTCAATGAGAAATACCTTCACTCTCTGAACTAGGGTTTTCCGATGTCAAGCACAACACACTTTTGTTGGCATATGTGCAGAGTTTAATGACATGATGATATTGTATGTTGTCATTGATGTCAATATGCTAAAGTATGAACCGGTATATTAAAGTAAGCAAACTGGAAAGGGAACCGGTATGATGATGTGAACTGGTATATGTGAAAAAGTGAAGCGGTATGTTTGTTCAAAGTGAACCGGTATATGGAAATTTTTATATTGGGGTTTCATTTGGTATGACTATTAGTTGGTAGTCTCAGCTTCAGGGTTTCTGGTTGATGCATTTCAAGTCTGTGTGACTTGACCCATGACATCTTGTGATGGGTTAGCATTGAAATGAAGATCAGATCATGTTGCCACGTCAGCCTTGTGTGCGTGAAGGATTTCCTTGAGGATCTTGCATGGAGACTGATCCTATCTACCTTGGGAATGTGCATAGTCTCTATAACTGGTGGAGAGCGTGTGATGAGCTATCAGCTTCCAGAAGCAGCAAAGAACGAATGATGGAGAACATCTTGAGATGTGCTCAAGATTGTTTTACACTATGCAAAGTGTTTGAACGGTCAGGATTGGACCGATTGTATTGATAACCTAAATGTTTAGGGTTTAGGGTTTATGCTACTGACCTATTTGTTTCCTATAAGGTCGATGATGATTTGCATTGTGAAGTTGTTGGCAAATGTTATGTGTGTATCCAACTGAAGAGATGCTTGATTCTTGCTAGACCGGAGAAGTGTGTTGATACCTGTTGAGTGTGATTGCAGAAGAAAAGGAGCTAAAGTGGATTTGCCTTGGCATTGACTGTTGTTATCAGATCAATGTATTACCTATTGACTTCTAACCATTTCAGCAGTTGGAAAATCCCTTAACCAGATAGCTTTAACAATCTTTGTGTAAATCCTTTAACAGGGTGACTCAATTCAATGAGTTCTTCAAATCCTCTTACGAGGTAACCTTTAACAGGGTTCTAACCTTTAACCGGGTATTTAGCCATCCCTTAACCGGGTGATCCCTAGCAGGATCGGTTCCTAGCAGAACCTATTGTAAAGTCCTTAACCAGATTAGGCTCCTAACAGAGTGGACTTTAGAAGAGTTTAAGGAATAACTTGTGGGTATTCATCCCCACCCTAGTTTTTCCCAGTTGGGTTTCCATGTGAAAAATCAGTGTGCCATGTGTGATGCCTTTTCATGTGATGATAAGTTTTTTTTGTTAATTGGTAATGCATGTTGAACCAGTTGTCTTTATATTTCTAATGTATTACCTGTTTATGCATATGGGTGAAGTGGAAAGGAGATATTAGGTGTGGTGAAGGTATAAGTGTTAACCGGTTTATGTCTTTCACAATCATTCTGTGTTTTACTGGTAGTACCCTATTTTAGATCGGTGATACTATTTACCAGTTAGTTCAGTCTTTGCAGTTAAAGTGGTTTAAGGAAGTTTTTGTCTATACTAATTCACCCCCCCCCCCCCCTCTCAGTATCTGTTGAGTACTTTCTATTCATCATTATTCATCAATTGGTATCAGAGCAACCTCCAGGTCCTCTGTGTTGTAAGCTTAACCACTTGAGGAAAAGATCCTACTCTAATGATGAAGAGGGAAGGTCCTAAGTTTAACAGAGATAACTTTAAGATATGGAAGGACAAAATGAAGATATACATTGTAAGCATGGGTGCTCAACAATGGAGCTATGTTGAGAATACTTATGTTGTCCCTACCGATACTCTCACCGATGATCAAAGAAGAGAAATTCAGGAGAATGGGCAAGTAATGGAAGCTCTTATCAGCAGCCTATCTGATATTGAGTTTATAGATGTTCAGCAAAATGACAATCCCAAAGATGTATGGGATACTCTGGAGAATATCTATGGCAATGATGAGCATGTGAAGAAAGCTAAGGAAGAAAGTCTTATAGGAAAGTTTGAAGACATGTAAATGGTTAAAGGAGAGACCATTTAACAATATGGGATAAGGATTAAAACTGTTGTTGGAGACATCAAGAGTGCAGGAGGTACAATGGATGATTCCACCATTGTCAGCAAAGTTTTGAGAACCTTATTATCGGTCTATGCAATAAGGGTTGCCGCTATTCAGGAGTTGAGATCTATTGACAAGACAAACGTGTCCCTTGATTCTATCATTGCTAAGTTGACCGCTTATGAGCTCAATAGTTATGATGGTAGTGTTCAGAAGGTTGATTCAGCTTTTAAAGAATCTATTGTACTAGCTAGAAAGGGTAAAGAAGTTAGTACCAGTTGTGAACCTAGACAAAGCAGAGATATGGATGATAAGGAAATCCTGATGGAATTTGAAGCTCTTCTGGCTAAGAGACTTCCTAAGTGAACTGGTAAATACAGAGGTATGCTCCCTTTGAAATGCTTTTCTTGCAATAGGATTGGACACATTGTTGTTAACTGTCCTCATGGTGATAATAAGGACAAACCAGAGAGGTTCAAATTTTAAAAGGAGGAAACGGGAGAAATTGTCTTGGTGTAGTTGATGAAGGTGTCACTGATGATGAATCAGAAGATAAAGAAAGTGAAGACATAGTATTTGTAGTTGTCAAGGAAGATGTGTCAGACAAGAAGGCTCTTGTCTCCTGCTTTGATAACTCTAATGAATGGATTATTGACAACGGTTGTTCTCACCACATGACTGGTGACCGGAGAAAGTTTGTGTCTCTGGAAGAATATGATGGAGGTGTAGTCTGATTTGGTAATGATGCACCTTGTATGGTAAAAGGAAGGGTCCATCTCTCTAAATGGAAAAAGCAGTGTTGATAATGTGTATTGGGTAGAAGGTCTCAGGCATAACCTTCTAAGTGTAGCTCAGCTAAATGATAATGGACTCACTCTAGAATTCAAAGATGGAGTGTGCAAAATAAAAGGAAAGAGTCGTGAACTGATGGCCATCGGTATGCAGACCAAAGGTAACTTATTTCAATTGAATTCAAATATCAGTCAATGTCTAATGGCTAAGTATGATGACAGTTGGATATGGCATGGGAGACTCTGCCATGTAAATTTTCATAACATTGTGAAGGCCAGTAAGATCAAGGCAGTTAGAGGATTGGATGTGTTGAACAAACCAGAGAATCCCTTGTGTAGAGAATGTCAACTGGGGAAAATGTCTTCCTCAACCTTCAAAGGTAAATCTTTCATAGCAAATAATTTACTTGATCTTGTGCATACTGATTTGTGTGGTCCTATGAAAACTAGGAGTGTTCAAGGAGATAGGTACTTTATGATTCTTACTGATGATTGCTCAAGAATGATGTGGGTCACATTCTTGAAAGACAAGTCTGAAGCTTTTGGAAATTTTAAAGCCTTCAGAGCACTTGTTGAAAAAGAAAGTGGTAAGAGAATCAAATGCCTTAGAACCGATTAAGGAGGTGAGTTCACCTCTGGAGAATTCAATAAATATTATGAAGAAAATGGTATCAAGAGGCAACTGTCTACCCCCTGGACTCCATAGTAGAATGGGCTAGTAGAAGGAATAATTGGACTGTAGTTGAAGCAGTTAGAACAATGTTGATTCAAGGAAAGGTTTCTCACACTTTTTGGAGAGAAGCGGTGAGCACTGTAGTCTACACTATGAACCGAGTACTCATCAAGAAAGGTAACGATAAAAAACCTTATGAGTACTGGACCGGTAAGACTCCTGTAGTAAGCTACTTTAGAGTGTTTGGTAGCAAGTGTTATATCAAGAGGAGTGAACACCAAAGCAAGTTTGAAGAAAAATGTGATGAGGGAATATTCCTAGGATATTCCACTAAGAGAAAATCTCTCAAGTGTTTCAACAATAGGACTCAGAGAATTGTTGAAAGTATCAATGTCAGAGTTGATGAAACCTCTGAGAAACCTGAGGAAACCGGCAGTGAGAAAGTGGTAGATGAACCAGTTGTAACCTTCTAGGAACTGGTTACAAAACAACCTAGTACCAGTAACAGTGCTCCTACACCGGTAGATGCTGATGCTGATGAAGATGAGGATGAAGAAGAAAAGAAAGAGGAAACAACTAAGATCATTCCTAGGTATGTAAAGTTGAATCATGATCCAAAGCAGATCATAGGAGATAAGGATGCAAGAATTCTTACAGGAAGAAAAGTCAGAGAAAATTCTTGCATGGTCTCTGAATTTGAGCCTAAAACATTTAGAGAGGCACATAAAGATGAAGACTGGATCAAGGCTATGGAAGAGGAACTTGACTAGATAGAAAAGAATGGTACATGGTCTTTGGTACCCAGACCTGAGCATAAAAATGTTATTGGCACCAAATGGGTTTCCAAAAACAAGCTAAATGAAGATGGCACAGTGATAAGAAACAAATCTAGTCTGATGTGTAAGGGTTACACTCAAGAAGAAGGAGAAGACTATGGAGAAACCTTTGCTCCAGTAGCTAGATTGGAAGGAGTTCGAATGCTTCTTGCATATGTAGCCTTCAAGGGATTCAAAGTGTATCAAATGGATGTAAAATCTGCATTCCTGAATGGAATACTTGAAGAGGAGGTGTATATAGAGAAACCAGATGGATTTGCCCTATCAAAAGACAGTGACATGGTGTATAGGCTACATAAAGCCTTATATGGATTGAAGCAGGCACCTAGAGAATGGTATGAATGCTTACACTCACATCTTGTAAAGATTGGATTTGAAAGAACAAGTGAAGATAGCAATATCTATCTGAAGTCATAAGGAGATCAGATCTTGATCTGTGAAGTGTTTGTTGATGACATAATTCTTTGTGGAGAGGACAAGATGAGTCATGCATTTGTAGATGAGATGAAGAAGGAATTTAAAATGTCACTAATTGGAGAGATTAAGTTCTTCATTGTACTATAGATTCAACAAATGAAATATGGTATCTTTATCACTCAGTCCAAGTATGCCAAAGAGGTGTTGAAGACCTTTGGCATGGAAGATAGAAAACTAGTTGGTACATCGATGGTGACTAGTTGTAAACTATCAAAAGAAGATGACTCAGCATTGGTAAATGAGAAATAATACTGGTCAATGATTGGTAAGTTGCACTATGTAGTACACAGAAGACCAAACATTTCACATGCAGTGGGCGTTACTACACATTTCTAGAATAGTCCAAGAGAATCCCACTTGGTAGCAGTCAAGCGGATTCTTAGATATCTGAAGGGAACTATAGACTATGGATTATGGTATCCATATAGTAATGATTTCAACCTCAAAGTGTTTACAGATGCTGATTGGGCTAGTAATGTGGACGACTGGAAGAGCACAACCGGTGGTGCATTGTTTCTTGGTGGTAGACCAGTTTCATGGATTAGTAAGAAGTAGAGTTGTATCTCTCAGTCTACAGTAGAAGCAGAATATGTAGTAGTATTTATGAATTGCACTCAGACAATTTGGATGAAGCATGTATTAAGTGGTTTCAAAGTCCCTGTATCTGAACCGGTAAGTATATTTTGTGACAACACAAGTGCAATTAATATTTCCAAGAATCCGGTTTTGCATGCTAGAACCAAGCACTTCGAGCTTAAGTATCATTTCTTGAGGGAGAAGGTTCATAACAAAGAAGTCGTATTGGAACATGTTTCTAGTAAGGAGAAGTTAGCAGATATATTCACCAAGCCTCTACCAAAGGCTACATTTACCTATTTGAGAGGTGAATTAGGGGTACTACCCCTTCAAGAGGTGAACTAAAGGTTTGTGCTCCACATTAGTCAGGTATTGCACTGATAAATCTTTTTCAGGATTGATGTGTTGATGGATGCTACTCCTCAGGGGGAGTAGCATAGTGGAACATAGTTGTTTTTGCCTCCACTTTGGCAATGTTGTCAAAGGGGGAGAAGATGTGAATCAGAGAAGATATCTACAGTATTGGGGAGAAGATGTGGAGCAGAGAGATATCTTTGCATATTGCCATCAATGCCAAAAGGGGAGATTGTTGGCATATGTGCAGAGTTTGATGACATGATGATATTGTATGTTGTCATTGATGTCAATATATTGAAGTATGAATCGGTATATTAATGTAAGCAAACTAGTAAGGGAGCCGGTATGATGATGTGAACCAGTATATGTGAAAAAGTGAAGCGGTATGTTTGTTCAAAGTGAACTGGTATGTTGGAATGTGAACCGATATATGGGAAGTTTTATATTAGGGTTTCATTTGGTATGACTACCGGTTGGTAGTCTCAGCTTCAGGGTTTCTGGTTGATGCATTTCAAGTCTGTGTGATTTAAACAATGACATCATGTGATGGGTTAGCATTGAAATGAAGATCAGATCATGTTGCCACATCATCCCTGTGCACGTGAAGGATTTCCTTGAGGATCTTGCATGGAGATTGATCCAATATACCTCGGGAATGTGCATAGTCTTTGTAAACGGTGGAGAGCGCGTGATGAGCTATCAGCTTCCAAAAGCGGTAAAGAATGAACTATGGAGAACATCTTGAGATGTGTTCAAGATTGTTTTACATTATGCAAAGTGTTTGAATGGTAAGGATTGGACCAATTGTATTCATAACCTAAATGTTTAGGGTTTAGGGTTTATGCTACCGACCTATCTATTTCCTATAAGGTCGATGATGATTTGCATTGTGAAGTTGTTGGAAAATATTATGTGTGTATCCAAGTGAAGAGATACTTGATTCTTGCCAGAATGAAGAAGTGTGTTGATACCTGCAAAGTGTGATTGCAGAAGCAAAGGAGCTAAAGTGGATCTACCTTGGCATTGAGTGTTGTTATCAGATCAGTGTATAACCTATTGACTTCTAACCATTTTAGCAGTTGGAAAATCCCTTAACTGGGTAGCTTTAACAAGCTTTGTGTAAATCCTTTAACAGGGTGACTCAATTCAATGAGTTCTTCAAATCCTCTTGCGAGGTAACCTTTAACAAGGTTCTAACCTTTAACCAGGTATTTAGCCATCCCTTAACTAGGTGATCCCTAGTAGGATCGGTTCCTAGTAGAACCTATTGTAAATTCCTTAACTAGTTTAGGCTCCTAATAGAGTGGACTTTAGAAGATTTCAAGGGACAACTTGTGGGTATTCATCCCCACCGTGGTTTTTCCCAATTGGGTTTCCACATGAAAAATCAGTGTGTCATGTGTGATGCCTTTTCATGTGATCATTAGTTTTTTCTGTTAAGTGGTAATGCATGTTGAACCAGTCATCTCTATATTTCTGATGTATTACCTGTTTATGCATATGGGTGAAGTGGAAAGGAGATATTATGTGTGGTGAATATCTAAGTGTTAACCGGTTTATGTCTTTCACAGTCATTCTATGTTTTACCGATAGTACCCTGTTTTAGATCGGTGATACTGTTTACCAGTTAGTTCAGTCTTTGCAGTTAAAGTGGTGTAAGGAAGTTTTTGTCTATACTGATTCACCTCCCCCCCTTCTCAATATCTATTGAGTACTTTCTATTCATCATTATTCATCTTCTTCAGAACCTTGTTTACCACTTTGACTTCCACACTAATAGCTTAAAGTGGCTGCAAAATCTTGTGCAAGATTCCTTTTTGAATTCTTTTGAATGCAAGATAAATCACTCTAGTTGCACTACTCAAGCTTAGAAAAATTCTTCTCTGAAAATAGGTAAGTAAAAATGATGAAAAAATTCACTTTTAAACATGCTCCCACCTACCATAATAAATGCATCACCATTAGGGATCAAACCCTAATTTTATCTTTTATCGCTTCATTTCTTATGTCAGTTGATAGGTGACAAATACCAATAAAGGTACTTTATCGATATACTCCAAGGGTTTGAAACATTTTACCGATATGTTCCCCCTAGGCTTTTCGAAGCTCATTTTGTCGGTTCAAGGATTTCCACACAAGGTGCAAAAACTGGTACATCTTGTGGCTTCTCTTTAGATTTCTTTTTCCAAGTTTTATCCATGTCCACCTGAATGGTTTCAATATCAATCTTCCCTTCTGGGTTGATTGGTATGTCTCTTGATGGATTCTTTCTCAGTTTGCATGCTCTGGTAGTGTGTCCCGGTTTGTTACAATGATAGCATACCATTCCAGGTGTTCTCCATGGTCCGGTGTTCACATTTCCATTCTTCCTTTTACATGTTGTAGCAATGTGACCACTACCATGATAGATCAAACAAGTTTCTCTCCAACTGGTTGCCACTTCATAAACATTTGACCAGTGGTCATAGGTTCTGTACCAGTCTGGGTTCCGGTTTATAGGAAGTTCTGGGACAACTCCTTTAGATCTTGGTGGATAACTTCTAGAGTTGTTCATAATCGACTTGCACTCAAAATCTCTATGCCCAAACTTGTTGCATGCATAACAGTGACCATTAAATCTACCAGATCTAGCCACATTATTTTGAAAGTAAGGAAAGTTATTGTAAGCCTTGCTCCTACATACATTGGCAGTATGTCCTTCTTTAAGACAGTTAAAGCAAACAGGTTTACCTTTACTCCTATTGTTGTTCTTAGGTTCCGATTTCTTCTTTAGTGCATCATTCTTGGTTCCAGAGGTCTCACCTTCCTCGTATCCAGAGAAACCAATTCCAGTGGTATCCTTTGATGGCTTCATCGATTCCAGCTTTTGTTCCAACTTAGCAACATTCTGGTTGAATTTAGCAAGTATCTCCTTTGTCCAAACAAGATCCTTGGAAAGAGCATCATTGGTCTCTATTAAGGTTTCATTATGAGAAATAGTTGCATTCATTTCAGCTTGTATTTATTCTTTCTCTTCTTTACCCTCCTGCAGATAGGCAGTAATGGTACTGATTTCTTGTTTCAAATTAGAGATCTCATGCTCCTTGTCCTTTACCAAATCTTCATCTTTTCTTCTATTTTCTAGCTCCTGACTCATCCTGATAGTCAATCCTTCCAACTCCCTCCTTAGGTTAGTTTTGGATTCATTTAGTTTTTCCACTTCTTCGACTAGGGCCTCCATGTCTACTTCATCAGAAGAGTTGTTTTCAGTAAATTCCATCAATTGCTCAGCAAGTTCTCTTCTCTTGGTTAAAGAGGCTTTATACTTGATTTTGAGTTCATCATAGGCTCTCTTAGACTCAGTAAGATGGTGAGTGAGTTCCCTCATGTTGTATTCCCCCATATCTCCTTCCAAGTCGTTAGACTTATAGAAAGGTTGGCTCTAATACCAATTGATGAATACTAAGAGGGGGGGTGAATTAGTATACCCAAAAACTTAAACAAACTATTAAGCAGTTTAACTGTAGACCGGTATAGAAAATTAAAAAAATAAATTAGTTGAAACATAAACAAGCCAAATAGAAAATAAATCATTCACCCACAGAAGCACAATCACCATAACACAAGATGTTTTGAAGTGGAAACCCAAATGGGAAAAACCACGGTGAGTAAAAATCACAAGTCAACTATCTACAGAATAGTAACTAGAGCAGTTAAGATCAGACTGGTTAAGGCCTTACAATGTTCTTCACTAGAACAAATCCTATTAGGAATCCAGCTCTCTTTTAGGAGATTAGTCCTGCTAAAAACTACCTTGTTAGAGGATTTCAGATCCACAACTGTGAACCACATTGTTAGAGGATTTTCAATAGGCTTGGTTGGGCCTACTCGGTTAAGGGTTTCAGACTTGTTGAGGATATTAGTAATGAACAAGTGAATGATCTAGACAGTAGCATAGGATTCTTGATTAGATCCTTGACAACTCCTTGTTAATGCATTCTAGCATTACTTCAGTCTTCTATATGTTGCACTCTCTATCTCTATTGTGAGATAACTTTTCTCGCACAAACCTAATCTTCTATCCAATGTTTGCACACAACTACTTTAAAACCCTAGATATGATGTCCTCATATAGGAACCTGATTTCATGTTGGTCCAATAATATTAGACTACAATTTCCTAGGTACAGTGCATCTAGACACATTTGGTAACATGGAACAGAAACACCATCAAAGTATCGGTGGATGATAACTTATCACACATTACAATTATACTAGTTTAATACAATATATCGATTATCGATTGACAAATGAAGACTAAAACATTGGAACATAACTATGTTTCGATCAAAAGATTAACTACCGCTTGGGGTCTTCGTTCCACTTGAGATCTTCATACCGCTTGGGGTCTTCGGTCATGCTTTGACCAGTAAGCATCTTCTGCAAAACACCGATAATCTTCAACAAACAAAGACTATATATTTTAATGACATACAATACCGATTGAAACAACTACCGGTTGGGAATAACTCATACATCAAATAAGTGTGTGTCCATCAATGATAATCATAACTAATCATCATCAAAATACCAACAATCTTTACTTTTATAGTGGGTCATTCTTAGAACCAGAGCATAGACTCTTAGAGCGAGATGACGCCACTTTTCTCTTATGCAGGGTGATTATTCTTGAAACCAGAGCAAAGACTCTTAGAGAGATATATCACGCCTTTCTTCACACATGTACTATACATTCTATACAGGTTGTAGTGTACTCGGGCATATATTCCTATCAAGTGCTTCGAACCTCACTTGTACACGCACGCACTTGAGGTTTGGTGGAACTAACGATGTTCCCACTCTCCTCCCTTACATGGATCACCCAGACAGACTCTAGGGGCTAGATTTCCATGTCCTTCTCTCCATGGATCACCTATTTTTAGGGGCGAGATGTTCATGGTTTCTCTCTTGTTTGCCTTTCTTATCATGGATCACCAAAGTGTGTATTCATGTCCTCTCTCTTCTTCCTCTCATGAACCCATATTTTTTCTATAGATGGTTCATGGATGATGTTAGCTTTGATCTTTTATGTAAACACTTGTGTTTATGTGATGAAATTGGTCTTTGTGTCATGATTAGTTGTTGAGACATCTAAGTATCAAGGTCTCTTCAGCTAGTTGGATTGTCGTCTTGTGTCTTATTTTTGTCGCATGTCTTTTGCGCTTTGTTTTTGTTGTGTGCATCTTGTTTCTTTTTGTTTTGTGTACTCTTGCATGTGTTTGAATGACTTAAGATCCTAAGATTGGGGGCTTGGTTCCTTGAGATTAGTGCCATCTTATACTCCTTGTGATCTTGCTTTGCGTCTCTCATCTTCATCTCTATTTCTTCTACTTTACTGGCAGTATTGGCATAATCCATACTCTTGCTAAAGTCAAGGCTAAATGTAGTGTCATAAAATTGCAACCCTAGCAATTTTAACCATATTTGAAGTCCTCACCTTGGTGATGACACCCTCCTTTCTGACCAAGACCTCTTTCCGCATTTTCACCCCTTGACCCGTACCTATTTGAGCAACATTATAACATTCATCAAGTCTTCTTTCTTCATCCATTGGAGCAACATTATAACATTCATTTGCAAGAATGTGTGTGTGTTAGGGTTTTGTCATGTTACATGCCATTCCATGCAACACTTGTGATTACATTCAAGAAGCAAAGCAATCATCATCAACAAGTTGCAGATCTACAAGCATACATTTCCATTGTTTACATTCAAGCATTTGCATTTACTTTCTTTCGAGGTTGATTCCTCAACTGGGGTTTGATTGAGGCAAACCCCTATCCACAACCACTTTTCCTCTCATTTCGGTATGTAGGTTGTAGGTGTGTAGTTGTAATTATAGGTTTGGGCTTCATTTGCAGAGATAGAAGAACCCTTTTCATTTCGCGGATTTTGTGGAGGACCATGTACATTGTCGCCATGGTCCTGACGAATTTTCTCCAAATTTGCAAGGCAAATCTATATCAGTCTAATTAGCTCAGATCTGAAGTTACAACGTGATCCCAAACCGGTAGCTCTTTATTTCACTCAATCTCTCTCTTTGTTCCACGTAATCAACAACTCAACTTTCCTATTTAATAAAGAGGGCAAATTACATTCCAACTCTTGCAATCCATTTCTATTCACATCCTTGTTTCCCCTTGATTTGGGTCTAGTGGATTCAACCCCTCTTTTAAATGTAAAGTTCCTCCAAGTGAAAATCATCCTAGTGACTTCCTTTCTCTCTCTTAAGTGGGGAGTCACTAGGGTTCAATTTTCCACTTTACATCCATATTAGCGTACAATTGATTCTCTTGAAGGAACTGCAAAAATTGTCTCATATGATCCTCATGCTCCTCAATTGATCTTGAAAATACCAAAATATCATCCACAAACACAAGAACAAATATTTCCAACTATGTCCTAAAAACACCATTCATCAAGCTCATGAAAATAAATGGTACATTCATGAGACCAAAAGGTACCACTGTAAACTCATAATGTCCATATCTAGTACAGAATGTTGTGAGATCAATATCTACCTCATGAATCCTCAACTGGGATACCTGGACTTAAGATCTATCTTAGAGAAGACCTTTGAATCCTTAAATTAGTCAAACAAATCATCTATCCTTGGCAAAGGATATAGGTTCTTCACCATCACCTTATTAAGATGACTATAGTTGATGCACAAGCAAAGAGATTTGTCCTTCTTCTTCACAAACAACACAGGTGCACCCCATGGGGACACACTAGGATGAATGAATCCCTTAGCAAGAAACTCCTCTAGCTAGAACCTCAACTCACTAAACTTTTGAGTAGTCATCTGATAGGGAGCTTTAGAAATAGGCTTAGCTCCTGGTACCAAATCAATTCGGAAATCAATATCACACTTGGGCGGCATGCGTACAATCTCACTTGGAAAAAATTTACAAACTCCTGAAGGATGGGATGATTGTAAAGAGGGTCATCTGAACTCTCTCCCTCATCCATGTGATTCACCCTCACTGCAAACAAATGGCTACCCTTACACTCACACCTCTTCATCTACATAGCAAAACCATGTGAAGAGAAATAGGTCTCTAAATACCCACTATCTCCACACTCTTCCCACTATCATTCACACAATGCACTCTCTTACCCCGACAATCAATCTGAGCTCAATGATACCTAAGCCAATCCATTCCAAGAACAAAATCATAGGATCCCAAAGATAGGATATGAAGATCCATTATGGTGTGGCAACCACCCAAAACCAAAGAACAACTAAGCACAAGGGAATCCACTGCCACCTATCATCTTGCTTTGCCACAACAAGCCCGCAATGCTCTACTATAAAAGGAGTAATAAAAGAATCTAAAGCTCCTGAATAAAATAGCATTGTGCATGAGATACCACCTATCATACCTGTGGTCTCAACAATTGATGCCTGGTGCTCAGCCTGACGGTTATCAACAACCGCAAACACACGATGAGATCTACCTGCATATCCAACTACAGGCTCATAATTAGTTGTATTTTGTCCTAACATTTTAGTAGTCCACTGAGGGAAATGAACAGAAATGTGCCTTGGCTGCCCACATGAGAAGCAATCTCTCCTACCAAATCCTCTACTCGCTGGAGTAGCACTCAATTGCTGAACACTGCCTCTAATAGAAGTTGGCTGAGAAATTTGTGCTAGCTAAGAAGGAGTAGTCCTCCTATCACACTGATGACTACAAATCCTATTAACCTAAAATCTAGCACCACACACAAAGCTCTGACCCCGAGAATACCTCCTCTTAAACCGTTGGCCATTGTGGAAAGAATAAGGATAGCTCCTAGCAACACCTGAATTCTATGACTGAGAACCTCTCACAACAGATCCTGAAATTGGAGCATTGACTGTCTTCCCCCCTGACACCTCCTAAAGCTAAGGCCATGTTCTCCTCTACTATCTGTGCCTTCTCTACAGCTGCCTCCAAAGTCTTAGTTTCATGCATCTAAAGCTCACCACTGATATGATCACTAAGACCTCTCACAAAATGTTGAATCAACATCGGCTCATCCTCCACTATCCCAACATACTACCTAAGCTCAAAGAACCTGGGCTCATATTTCTCCACTTTCATCCTCTATTGCCTCAAATCGTGGAACGCATCGATCTTCCTCTACCTCCAATGCTCTGAAAGAAATCGAGCATGAAACCACTCAAGGAACAACTCCCAAGATATTTTTGCTATGTCCAAATTTAGCTTCTTCTCCTCTATATGCCACCATGTCATTGAAAAATCTCAAATATTCATAATTGCACACCTCACCTTGGTGTTACTACTACACGGGTGCATATAAAAACACCTACCCAGATCCAATAGGCAAGCCTCCACCTCCATGTCACTGCCTAAGCCATCAAAATTAGGAGGGTGAGTCCTCATCAAATCTCTCATGTGGCCAGCTGTAGGTGCCTTGTGATCCACCTCAATGCTCCTCCTAGGAGAACGTGAACGCTCTCTCTCCTGATGCTCTGAATGATGAGACTCCTACTAGTTCTCCTCCAGTCTCGGTCCTAAGAAACCAAGAAGCTCCCGAATCATGTCCACCAACTACGGAATTGCATCACCTCCAAGTTGATTCTATTGCTACTACTCATTAGGGTGTGACCCTTCAGAAACCTCAGGATGAGGATTCCAATGAGTACCCATGTGACCAACATGTCTACAATCTCTACCTGTAGCAGACATCTTGTCTGAATAAGACGCAAGGAAAAACCATAAGCTAACAAAGTAGGGCAACTAGATCACAAACAACAAGCAGGGATAAAACCGTTGGGCTACCCCATGCTAAGTGCTAACATGCACGATGGGCTCAAATGAAACCAAAGTACCCAGTGTATGAACATGGGCTCTGATACCAAATGTAATGCCCACCAAAATACCCTAGAGAAATAAAGCAACTAACAAACTAATGTAGATTAATTTTTTTTTAAACAATATCTAAAACAACACATACCATCATCCAGAAATGCATCCATTATCATTTAATCACTATGAAAATAAATCATAACTCATAAAACTAATTACACAAGTAGAATAACACAACATCACAATCATCTCCCTAGGGTGTCTCAATGTCATTACTTATACTACCAATATAAGCAATAACAATCTACTTATTACCATTATCACATCTAAGATATGCATTATCAATGCAATGCACATAATTCCTATCTTTCATGATATGCAACTCACTATCTTTATTCTAACATGATATGCTATACTTTCAATGCAACTCAATCCATTTCCTTAAGTTCTTTTATTAACCAATTCCATAAGTTCCTAATCCCATAACCATTTATTTTACTATCATGATCACATTCCTTTACCAAGATTAGTTAAATACAAGCTATACATGATTACTTAATCCTTCCTATCCTTTAACATGAACATAAATATAAATGCCATTTATATAAACACGAGATTATTTACCATTTATAATTACTACAATATGGCAATTTCATTTACATGAATTCCTTTAACATTAACTACTACAACTCATCTATTAACCATAGATTCCTTTCTAACTATTACAATTAACCATAACAAGAATTTCATTACAAACATCCAATATTCATCATAACCATCTAATGACATGATTCCATTTCTTTTCAAGTATAAATGCTTAATACATCTCAATGTTTATCTCTACAATCGTATGCCAAGACCTAATGCAACATCCTCTATATCAATTACATGAACTATACATCAAGAGCATAGATCTTCTAATACATAATCTCATCTACATATTTACATGATAAATACATTACAAATATCTTAATATCAGTTACATCCATCTGCTACAATAATCATCCATAATCAGCAATGAAGAATAATCCATAACCATGCATGAAGAATCCAAGAAGACATCCCAATGGAAGAAGGCATCAACCACTCGACCATGTGGAACCAAAGGAACCACCCCCGTGCTAGGAGATGACACAAGGTCCCAACATATACTCTAGACTTAAGTTGACACCTAACAACCAAAGAGACTCAACAACTCAAGAACTATGACAATACATAATCATAAGTCAAACACAAGGCAACCACAAATATAAACACCCAGAGGCATTCCAATCAATATATAAGAAATCAACAAGAAATGGACACATGTAGGAGTGGAGTTTTATCACATTCTATCCTCCAAAACATAGAAAGCACTACCCTGAAAGACATAATCTTGATACACATGTTGAGCCATCTCAACCTATGAGAGAATTGAGGGAGATTGACTTGCCTTTGCAATGGCCTTCCCAAGCTTATCCTAAAACATCCTCCCTAGGATTAAGTCTTGGGGATCACAACTATTAATTATCTTAATTAGATGAATCCTAATTACCCAACCCATCTAATTAATTTTTAATGTTATCACTTGTTTACAATAAGCAAAACTTCCAATGTGGCCTAGCAGTCTAGACTCTAAGCATCCTTACAAGGAACCTCCTAGCAGCCTATCTCTCATGACATTGATCATCACATGAAATCCTACTCCTCCTAACATGTTCTAATACAACAACAAGGGGGCTGATAACAACATCCAAAAGATTCCATAAGCAACTCATCTGCATTCAAATCCATCTATAACAATCAAGAGCCTCAATGCAAAATAATGAATCAAAAGCCATCTCAAGGGCAATCAAAATCTTCCATAAACATGAAATAATCCTCTACAAAAGGCTCATCAATTTGTTGGGCAAACACAAGGCATAAACCTCAAAAACACAACATATCAACAAAGTGAAGAAGCATAAAACCACTATGACAAGGCATATCAACTTGCCGAAGTATAAAACCATATCAAATAACCAAACCAAGTAAAATACAATACTGGGAAACATAAAAAATCCTCAACATAAGCCTCTGGTACAAGAATAGATTCAGAATAACTAAAACAAACTGACAAAACTGGACAAACACATAATCAAAGCAATTCAACACATTTGTGACACATAATAGAGCGTACATTATTTTTTGCAACGCCTTAACTAATACTGATAGTCCATATGACAAACCAAACAATGCATATGATATGCTCTATAGTGCATATGACAAATGTTTCAAAACATTTGTTATGAAATAACACATCTACACAGACTTGTAGCGCAAACACAGAACAATGTAGTGCATATAGTCAAAACAAACTCACATACAATAAAAGTATTAGCACATATACTATTAGACAACTTAGATAACCAGAGGACAACTGAGATGGGGGGTGAATGAGTTGTCACCGGATTATAGAACTTTAAGCATTTAAATCCTTATTACCGAAACACATAAATTTATACCGGAATGCATAAACCAAATACCAGAATGATAGATAAAGCATTTAAACATAAACATAAATCATAGAACAGTTACCATCCACCCATAACACATGACACCAAGATTTGTAAGTGGAAAACCCGGTAAAGGGAAAAACCATGGTGGCAAGCCTACCCACAGTCAGATAATACTTTTATAGCAAGTGTGTTATTACAATATGAGGGGCTTGCACATGCAGGAAGGCCAACAGCCTAGAGCGCACTGCTCATCACAAAAAGGAGCCTCACTGACTACATAAACATCAGACTACAATCCGGAAAGAAGAGTGAACTGCAAGTATAGCATCTCCTATGCCTAAGTACAGTTCAGGTTAAGCTCATTACCAAAGGCCTTAAACCTCTCTTACAAACCCAATTTGATCACCTATGATCGACCAAACCTTCTGCATATGATTACAACAATATTCGCACACTAATCATTCCATAACCTTTTCCTATCAACCCATTTCCATGATCTTCAAAGAGATCTTACATCATATTTATACCAACCCGGGACCTAAACAATTAGGTCGACTACCTAAAAGATAATACAATGAATTTATAACATAAACCCATAATCCAATGATCAACCAAGTCAGTTAGGCCAAAAACAATGTAAACAAATCATTAAATCCCGTCGATAACGCATCAGGAACATCCTCCAACACATTACAAAAACCGGTCCATAACCTAGATAACACCGAACTCAAAATAGGTCGCCATAAACCAAATCCAACACCATAGATGAACTGGAACATGAACAAGATAACCAACAACATCTTGAAAGCCATCTAGAAGCCACACCAACACCACTTATCAAGTGCATCAAAATATCTTCAACAAATCTTTGTCAGTAAAACCCTTACCGGTGACCAAAAGGCTTACTAGAACAAATGATAGGTCCTAAGTCATCAAATCCCGAACCAAATGATCGTGATACACATCTAAATAGTATGAATGACATATCCAAACCAATTCCATGAACCAAAGCATGTCGGATCCTACCAGATCAATAACATAATCAACCACTCTACCAAAATCAATTGGAAACTGGTAAACAACCAAAACAACCGATGTTGTCATCGATGGAAAAACATCAATGCGACACATAATCAATTCCTCCAAATTTTCAACATATACAGCTATGGCACATTTGTCCAAAATTAGATACGGACTTCAAAAATTTACGACTAGAAAATAAATTCAAGGACACAATAATAAGACTTAAATAAGGGCTCAATAGAGATGCCCAGGAAAAATAAAGAGATTAATATAAACAGAATATAAAATTGTATAGAATATTGAGAGTAAATATAAAACATAGCTTCACCACTCCTAGCCATAGCTCACTCAAGAAGAGATACAAAGAGCACTAACCGACTCTAAAATACTTCTAGTTCCTCAAAAGAACAATAAGGCTCTCAAAAAAACCAATACAAATCCAAACTCAAAACACAAATTACCAACATGAATCAACACAGATAAATTCACAGAGCCGTGCATTCACGACAAGGTCAAAATCATAGAATAAATTTCTCCCCAAAATTATAATGTAAACCATATAATATAAATTTTTCCATAAAATATTCCAATCCCAAAATATATAAAACTTAACAAATATTTTTCCCATGCCCAGAAGACAATCTTTTCTACAGACATGGAGAAGACAAAATTTGAAAATAAAATACAAAGGACAAATCCTCCAACCTAGAATTTGAAGTCATGGAAATGAAATCTGAAGAAGCGCTCAACAATCCAAGCAAGCTCAATCCAAATTCTTCAAGCTCCAAAATCCAAAATGCAGAAGAAATCAACCAGAAGGTAACTCGGCACAATGCACAGGCTGTCGAATAAAAAGAATAGCATTTGAAAACTCAGCCTCAAAATCGGCCAATCAAATTAAACCAGAATAATATAAAACTTACTTACCCAACCTCATATAATATTTTATTTCCCCAATACATAATTAACAAATAACAATTAAGGGTAGGTAGAGAATATAATAAAACTCATTTACCAAGTATCAAGAGAATGTAATAATAAAAATACTATAAATATTATTTACCAAAGCATTAATAATAACCATGCCCAATAAATATTAAGGGCTATTAATTAAAATAAAGCCAATTAAATAAATAAATAATTAAATACAAATAGCCAAGGTGAGAAATAGATAAATAAAAGCCATCAATAAAATATTAATCAACACTACAGTATAAAAGCAACATTAAACAATAAATAAATAAATATTATTTAAACAATAAATATCAAATAAACAATAAATCAATAATTAATAAATGAACACTAAATCCTGAATAAATAAATAATCAAATTAAACCATAATGATCCATCAATTAAATGAATAAATGAACAAGTACATACTCACTAACCAACAAGATCCACACTTTACTGACTGACATGGCGAGTCATGCCATGACAACTGACAACCTAAGGTAGACATCTTAGGCCTAGAGTATATGAAGGGAACTCATGCCATCTCTAACAACTTGCCATTAGGATCTAGAGACACACTCATACCTATGAAGCCAGGTGGAGTCGATGTCTAGTACCTGCAAATCCTGCATCCACAAAGCCACGATACAGCATATACAAATATATCATAGACAAGCAAGTGATAGAGAATCACAATGCCACATCATGCTCGCAATGAGTGATGTGACATCGTCCCTATCATTAAGATAGTCATAGAACACACATAAACATCATAATACCAATTGTCACATATATAATCATGAAATAGGGTTAGTATAACCAAAATTTCATCAAATCCATAAGCAATATAATCCATCCAACATAGAAAAATATATAGGATCCATCAACATATGTCCATCATATAGCATGATCATAAATAGCAAATAGCATCAACCACATAGATCATCAAGTATCATATGTCCATATAAATCTAGCATCATCATGAACATTTGAAATATAAAATAGAGTCACAGTCCTAATCCAAAACATCATAAATGAGTCTAGAAAGGTCTATCATGCATGAAACAAAAGAGAAGTCAAGGAGGGACACTACAGTATGTGTATGTGTATGTGTATGTGTATGTGTATGTGTATGTGTATGTGTATGTGTATGTGTATGTGTATGTGTATGTGTATGTGTATGTGTATGTGTATGTGTATGTGTATGTGTGTGTGTGTAATGCCCGCCAAAATACCCTAGATAAATTAAAACTACTAACACAATAATGGAGATTAATTTTTTTTTATTAACATCAATTGACAACTAATGTGTCACATAACATATCCATCTAATTACATTCATTAACCAATAACCATTATGAACACACATCATTACATTAATTATGTAAGCGAAAATAACATAACATCATTAATCTCTCTCTAAGGTACTTCAATGTCATTACTTATTTTACCACCATAATGACATCCTACTCACATGATAAACATATTTCATCTTAATTTAATGCATCGTATTCATTTCCTCACCATGAGATATACAACGTAATAAATTATCTATCCATCATGATATGCATGTCATTCTACCATTTTACTACATATTACATTCCTTCCTTAGAAATATAAGACAGCCAGACAGCCCCATATTCATACATTCATTTTATGCACCAAACCTAAATGTGTTTTAACCCATCATTTCCTTTCTACATGCTCTTATTATTTTCCATAATAGTGCAATCCTAATGCATGGGTATAATCCATCCTTACTAATCCATTTAAACATACTTCAATTGTATCTAATACTAACATGATCTCATTTCATCTATTATGATTATCTACTCATAATGTATAAATCATGATTCATTCTTCAATCCACATGATAAACTAAATTCCCTTATTTCTTTACTTAATCACGAGTAAGAAAAACATCACACTATTCCTTAATCATAAAGTTCGTTTACTAACTTACAAACCTATAACTATATAAATCCATTACTTCTAATATAAGTACATGGCATACATCAGATACAAGTCACTTACTATCTATCTAGCATGATTTACCTATTATCAACATGATCTATTCACATTTATAATTCCTTCATTACATCATAGCTTACACATAGCACCAAAAGCAAATCCACGAATCCATTAGCAACAATTTCCTTTTTCTAATCCAACTACAAATACAACCACTTTCCTGACATGATCATTTCATTTGATAATAAAACCTAATACATAACACAAGAATCCTAATATTTTCCTTCCATAATATTTTTCATTCTCTGCATACTTTTCTTAATTTCTAAGCGTACATGTTGAGACATCATTACCTAAACCTTATCCATATTATCTAACATCATCAATATTGACATTTAAGATTATTCCTTTTCCCAGGGTTCTTTCACATATTAAATCACAATCTAAAGAATAACCATAAAATTCCTTTCTAACCAATACAAAAAGATCATATTATAAATCACATCTATTTCAATTGCAACACCATTGCCAAATTTAGGTACATGAAATCATTCCCTTCATTTAACAAGAACATCTCATTTCCACATTTACAAATCATAAAATATCCTAACTACCATTCATGAATTACTTACAAAAAAATTTACATAATAATACTTCAAGAATATAGCTCTTCTTTTACATGATTCCATCCACCACATACAAGATACTACATACATGCATTTCATCATTATCATTACATAATTCTTCTACAAGGTACATCTATATTCCATCAAGAAGGATAATCCACATCCACGCACAAAGAATCCAAGAGAACATCTCAATGGCTAAAAACACCAACCACTCGACCATGTGGAACCAAAGAAACCACCCTCCATGCTAGGAGATGACACAATGTCCCAACACACACTCTAAACCTAAGTTGGCACCTATAACTAAAGAGATTAACCACACATGGACTCGCACGCATGGGCCAATCACATCACACAAGACTAAACTTTCTGAGGCGCATGAATCAACAAGGCATAAATGCAAACTCAAAAGAGGTAATAATAAACCACAAGGGGACACATATAGGAGTGGAGTGTCATCACATTCCATCTTCTAACATAAAAAATGTAATATATATAACAACATAAGGCACTAGCCTTATGGGCATGTGGAGCCATCTCAACCTATGAGAGAACAAGAGAGATTGACTTGCCATAGCAATGGCCTTCTCATGCTTATTCTAAAACATCCTCCCTAGGATGAAATCATGAGGTTCACATCACTTATTATCTTTTTTAATGAATCTAAGTACCCAACCCATTAATTATTAGGTTATCACTTAATTACAAAACATGATAAACTTCCAATGTGCCCTAGCGATCTAAACTTCATGCATCCTTACTAGGAACCTTATGAAATTCATACATCCTTACTAGGAACCTTATACAATTAATACATCCTTACTAGGAACCTCATGCAAGCCTATCTCACATGACCTTGGTCATCACATGGAAGCCCACTCCCCCCTAACATGGCCCAAACAATAAATGCAATAAGAGGCTCATAATATCAATTAAATCTGAAATTGTAATCATCATACACCCATTCATATACATGGTCATCCAAAGGTCATAAAACCAATTAAACAACAAGAGCCTCATAGCATAAAATGCATCAATAAGATAATAAATTTCTATAGCAAGGCACATCTACTTGCTAGACTGAGCACAATAAATAACTCTATCTACCATGGCTTCTCAACATGGTAGAGGCATAACTCCATCATAAAGATCATATAAAAGAAAAACCATAAAAGATTCATCAAATCCATCAATTGGACATTCTCTAAAATCATCAATAAACATCTGAAAAGCCTCTGGTACAAACAAATGACTAAGAGAAACAGATAAAAATAAGTAAAATACTAGAAAACTCCAAATACATAGTTGTAGTGTTTTAGTCATAACTTAAAAACCCAAATTGCAAATTTTACTTTTCCTATACAGAATTTAGATGGCTTAAGGCGAAAAAACCCAATAAATTTAGTGGAAACCCAGTTGATATTTTTGGAGAAATGTTAGAAATAAAGTCGCAGATCTGTACCTAAGAACAACAGATACAACACAAACATAAAATACAAAATGTGACACAAAATCAAAATGAATAAATTAAGATACATAATCTGTAGTTTGACTATAATCTTTTTCCCCATTTAAAACCCACAAACAATAATTTCTGCAGACACGGAGAATACAGATAAATAAAATAATCTCTACAAAAGACAAGGGCTCCAACCTGGAATTAGAAGTTATGGAGAAATTTGATGAAGAGCTCCAAATCCAAATCCAAACACAAGATCTAGCAAAAAAAAAAAGGCACAATCCAAATATTGTAGAAAAACAAATCTCCAAGAACAGTAAAAACCCTCCAGCAACAAGCCTAGACTACCCAATAAAAAGAAATCCAAAGCAAAACCCTATCCAATGAAAATAAATCAAAATATAATATTTTCTACCAACCCCATGCTAGGTTACTTTTATATTTTCCATTTCAAATTCAACCATGAGAATGGAGGGTAGGTAGTAGTAACACAAAATCTCCTGATACAACTTAGTGGGAATATATTATTATTTTATTCAAATGTGTTCATACAATTCCACTAATAAATAAAGTCAACTATATAAATAAAACATAAGCCATAAATAAATAAATTAACTAAATTAAATTAAATATAATCTCATAAATAGTCAAGCCAATAGCATTTAGTGGTAGGTGGGGAATATAATAAAGTCATTTACTCTTGTAACCAGAGAAATAGCTAAAATTGTATAAAATATTATAAAGTATCAATTACCAATGCACAAATAATAATGACCATGCCCTATTAAATATCTAAGGGTCTTATAAGATAAAACCAATTAAATAATTAAATACAAGATGCCAAGGCTAATAAAATAAAAATTGACTAAATAAATAAACATAAAATAACCAAGGCTCAATAAATAAATTAAAAGCCACCAATACATATTAATCAACATTAAAATATCAAAGCATTATTAAACAATAATAATATGCCAATTAAACAATAAATCAATAATAAATAAATAAACATTAAATGAATAAATAAATAAATAATTAAATATCAAATAAATGATCAAACCTCAATAAAGATTAAAATACCAAATAAATATTAAAATCATACAAAATAAATGACCATAAAATATCAAATAATTAAATGCTCAAGGCCAATAAATTAAATGCATTAAAATAAGCATTATTAATTATAATCACACATCAAGAATCACATAATAAAATAAATCAACCATCTCTAAACATACTCACAATACTGAAAGGATCAAACTCACAAACTGACGTGGTGAACTACGCCAAGACGCTACGACACTTGGTGCACATCTTAGACCTAGAGTATGTGAAGGGAACTCATGTCGTCTTCAAACCACATAAGCCATTGGAATTGAAGACACACTCAGACCTGTGAAGCTAGGTGGAGTTGATGTCGGGTATCTGCAAGGTCCTACAACCACAAAATGATAATACAACATATATATATATCATAAAAGGCAAGTGATAGAGAGCCGCGATGACACATCTCACTCGAAATGACTGATGTGGAATCATCTCTATCACGAAGATAGTCAAATAATAGTCAAACACTTCTCATAAGCATCTCATCAAATGTAATCATGAAATAAGGTTACTTTAATCAAAATCAACATCAAATCCATGATCAATATAATCTTTTGATAATCTATCACATAGTAAGCATATAGTATACATCGAATCACATGATCAAATCATCCAAAATAGCATATGTACAATAATGTCTATCATCACAATGCGTAACTAAAACACATGAACAATCATCATCCAAATTATCATAAATAGTCGAGATAAGTCTATCATACATAAAATAAAAGTCAACTCTAATCAAAACAATTCAAGTCAAGGGTGGACGCTACAATGTGTGTGTGTGTATGTGGATTGTTATGTGTATGTGTATGTGTATGTGTATGTGTATGTGTATGTGTATGTGTATGTGTATGTGTATGTGTATGTGTATCTGTATGTGTATGTGTATGTGTATGCGTATGTGTGTGTGTATGTGTATGTCTGTGTATTTATGTGTATGTGTGTGTGTATGTGTATGTGTATGTGTATGTGTATGTGTATGTGTATGTGTATGTGTATGTGTATATGTGTGTGTGTGTGTGTGTGTGTGTGTGTGTGTGTGTGTGTGTGATAGATAAATGAAGAAGAATTTGACCTCTAATTTGTTGGGGACTGTTGGAAATTTTTTTTTATGTATTACAAACATAGTAATAATCTATTTCCCCATTAGTAGAAAGATTCATAATATTATTGTAGGTTTTCTAATTTTCCATAGTTAATATTATCTCTAATCAATCCCTCTTACCAATAATTTTTATTTTTATTAACTATAGTTGAATGAGAAAATGGTGCAACTGGTGTGATGAGTTTTAAATCCTCATGTAGAGGCTGATATAACTAGTATAATCCTCATCTATCTTTATATGTTATTATCAATTAATGAGGTTTATTTATCAATCAGGGTGACTAGATTTAGTTTTTAATTCTATAGTGATGCTGGTGCAGGGGCACTTAGCAAATTTTCGTAACATTGTTTCCAGGATGTTGGAATCATGTTTTTAGTTTTGAAATAAGGCCAAGAGGCCATTGAGTGTGTGCTCAAATGATTGTAAGGGCCCTAAGAGTCTTTGTTTGACCAATGTTGGCATGTGAGCTCTTAAGGGTGCTAGGTAGAGCACTTAATAGGATAAGTTATTTTTAAGTTAATGTAGGTTGGTTAATGTTGTTCTGATTTTGTTAAGGTCATATGAGTCATTTTAAAGTGACCCAGGTTGGGTTTGAGTGAAGTTGCTCACCTATGCAACAAATTGCGAAAGTTGCAAAAGTTGCTCATAGCAACTTTGCAACATTTTCATACACCAAGGGCTAGTTGGTTGACAAGTTCAGTTGCGAGCATATGTAACTACTCCAAGGAGAGTATAAGGCTTGGAAAGACTGATGATAATCGGTTGTTGAAGGACTGAAGAAAATAGACAAGTTTTCGTTTCCCATTTGGTGTGTTCTTCTGAGTTGTTGTTGTTCTTTGCAAGTTAGTATGGCCTGTACAGATTGAGAATCCCAAAACAGGGTCATGGATTGCTAGACTGGTGTTTTACCTTCATTTTGTTTTTTATTTGGGGTCTTGAATTGTTGTAGTTTGTTAATAATCTTCATTTTGTTGCAAGAGAGTTCAAGAGCCCTAAAAACAAGGGTTTTGAGAGCAAAATGACTCCAGCCTAATGTTCCATGGTGGATTCCCACTCTAAAACCTTTTGGAATATTAGGTTACAATTTATTCTATGTTTTCTTTTTGGTTTTGAGTCAGGGGAAGTCAAAATAAAGATTTGCCACCATACCCTAGGCTTGGCACGTTGAGTTGGCAAGCATTAGGAATCATGGATAACAAACCCTAATTGGGTGAATCTGATGGTAGAGGTGAAGTATGATTGTACTAGAATACCATATGGATGTAAAAACCTCAAACAACATCAGCTCACAAAGGCAATTGAACCGATGAAGGATTTTTGACCAATCCCTACCTTTTAGGCCTAAGAAGGGGCAATTAGGCCTAATAAGCATCGGTAAGGGTTAGATATGTTAATGACAAACCCACCTCCGGTTTTGTAGTATTGTATGTAAACCCTAAAAATTTGTTTGGAATGTAAAAGAGTTCATAGGGTTGTTAATGAAATTTAGCAGGTAAATGCAGAATACCTCGCTGACAGGGCTACTAGAATTAGGTCTCCTAATAGGCCTAAAAGTGCAGTTTGTTTGTAAAAATTGGAACCGATAAAGGTCAAAGATCTTGAGAAAGGAGTAGAGTTGGGAATACACCCAAAATCATCCATCCTTATGTGTGCAGTGTGGGGAATGAATATCCTGTGGTAGAGGGGTTGAACTCTCTAGTTGAATGTGAAAGGGAGTGGGAAAACAAGGTCTCCCAATTGAGAAAATGGAACTCACAAAACAACAAGTGGTTATCCTAGCCTAAGGACCTTGGGAAGGTCAGAGAGGGTAAGACTTGCAGACCCTTGGAGGGTGTCAGGTGTATAATCATTGGATGGTTCCTATGTAGCTTGGAGGACATACCTAGACAAGGTAGCACAAATAGGGGAGAGGCAACTCACTCTATATTAGATTGGTATCAGAGCCAACTGATTGAACAAAGTGGTTTATGTCAGACCCAGAGGTAGAGTCAGAAGCTAGCAGCATGCCACCAAAGGCAATGAGCCAAGAGGCCCTCAGGAAGTTGGTCCAAGACATGCTTATTGAAGTCCGAGAGAAAGAAACCAAGAAAGACAAGGGCAAAGTCACTAAATGGGATGATGAAATTGATGATGAAGATGCAGATGTGATAGGAGTCATAACAGAAAAGAAGGAGTTGGACAAAGATCAACAGATCTTCTTGGATTTCCCCAAGTCACTCAGTAAAGATAACATAGAAGGTATACCAATCTAAAATGGAAGCCTAAATGGAGAAGAGTTATTGGATTGGATAGGAGCCTTGAACAATCATTTTGAGTACAAGGAAGTTGTAGAAGAAAAGAGGGTCAATTTGGCCAAGTCAAGATTGAAGGGATCAGCCCTACTATGGTGGAACATGATGCAAGAAAAAAGAGAACAAACCGGGAGGAAGCAGATCACCTCTTGGGAGAGAATGAAGATCAGGATTAAAACTCAATTCCTAACTATAGATTATGAGGTGCAGATGCAAAAAAAGTTGTAGAACTTGAAACAAAGAGAAATGGATGTGAGTACCTATACAAAGGAGTTCAACAAACTTACCCTGAGAGATAGGAAGCAAGAGGAAGAAGTGGATAAGGTTGAAAGGTACTTAAATGGCCTTAGATAAAACATTCAAGATGAGATCAGCATGATAGCACCTGACACAGTCCATAAATGCTTTCAGTTAGCCTTGAGAGCAGAAGATAAGATCAAAAGGAAAGGTGAATAGAATCAAAGAGGCAAAGGTGGTAGAGGATTCAGAGGAAGAGGCACCTTTGGAAGGTGCTATAATCCCAACAATAATGAAGAAGGCAATCAATCAGAGAATGGTGATGATAATTCTAACAAAGGAGGACAGTTTAGAGGCAACTCTAGAGGGAGAAATAGCTATAGAGGCAGATTTGGCAATTTAGGAAGGGGAACCACAGTCTTCACTGACAAATGCTACCATTGTCATCAAGTGGAGCATACCATGAGCTGGTGTCCTGAGAAGAATTCAAGATTTCACATGGGAGACAAGAGAACTCAGTTGGTGCAAGAAGAGGATTGTCAAAGTGTTACCTCACCAATCAGCAAGGCGAGACCAGACCTCAATGGAGAGAACCTGATGCTAAGAAGGACCTTGTTGAAGGCACCACATTTCAAAGAACCTACACAAAAGAAGACACTTTTCAAAACCACTTGTGGATCTCATGGTAATATTTGTAAAGTTATAGTGGATTCAGAGTCTATTGAAAACATTGTAGCAGTTGAGATGGTAGACAAACTAAAATTGAAAAGGTTGCCACATACCATCCCCTATAAGGTATCTTGGTTGAGTAAGGGTTAGCATGAACTTGAAGATGAGCAAGCTTGGGTAGATTTTGAAATAGGAGATTACAAGGATAGTCTAATATGTGACATATTACCCATGGATGCATGTCACTTGTTGTTGGGACACCTTGGCAATATGATGTCAAAGCCATACATGATGGTGAGAAGAATTACTATGTTATCGCCAAGGAGGGTAGAAAGTTTCAAATGGATCCCTTGATTGATCAGGGTGAAGAAAGAGATGTTGGATCAAGTGTTATGTTTCTTAGTGGGAAAGACTTCTTGAAATTGTTGAAGCCTGAAGGGAATGAAGGACATGCTCTCATAGTGAAACCCAAGGAAGAGACAAAGACTGAAAAACAAACTAGTGATACCTCAAGAGGTGCAGATCTTGCTAGACCAATACAAAGACATAGTTGTCAATGAGATACCGGATTCCTTACCCCCTATGAGAGATGTTAACCATCAAATAGACCTCATGCCTAGTTCAACTTTGCCAAACAAAGGTGCTTACAAAATGACACCTACTCAAAATGAGGAAATAGAAAAGAAAGAGCAGGAATTGCTAGATAAGGGGTTGATAAAAAAGAGTTTAAGTCCATGTGCAGTGCCTACTACTTTGGCACATAAGAAAAATGACAAGTGGAGGATGTGCACTAATTCAAGATCCATAAACAAAATCACAATTAGATACCAGTTTTGAATGCCAAGGATTGAGGATCTAATGGACTACCTAGTTGGAGCTTGCTACTTTTCTAAGGTGGATTTGAAATCAATCTATCATCAGATTAGGATCAAACCTAGTGATGAATGGAAGATAGCCTTTTAAAACAAATGAGGGCCTATATGAATTGTCGGTGATTCCCTTTGGGCTCACAAATGCACCTAGCACCTTCATGAGACTCGTGAATGAAGTTCTTGCAGAGTTCATTGTAATCTTGTCATTGTTTATCTTGATGACATTTTGATTTTTAGCAGGTCAAAGGAGGAACATATCAAACATCTGAATCAATTTTTGAGGAAGCTACATCAAGAAAATTTTATGATCAACTTGGATAAAGGTGATTTTTTCAAAAATGAATTGGTATATCTTGGTTTTGTAGTTTCTCAAGGTTGTTTAAAAATGGATCCATCAAAAGTGGAAGCAATAGTGAATTGGCATATTCCTAAGCCAATAGGAGATTTAATAAGTTTCCATGGTTTAGCTTCTTTTTATAGGAAATTAATTAGATATTTTAGCCATGTGTGTGCACCTATCTTGAACACCATCAAAGGTGGTATAAAATGTCAGTTTAAGCGGACTAGTGCAGCAGACAAGGGATTTGAGTTGTTAAAACAAAAGGTAGCAGAACTCCCTTACCTTAGGCTCCCTAATTTCAATCATCTCTTTACTATGGAGTGTGATGCTAGCAAGCTGGCTATAGGGGCCCTTTTGATCCAAGAAGGTCACCCGGTTGCATTTTTCTCTGAGAAGCTCAATGAAGCAAAACAAAAGTATTCTACCTATGATCTAGAGTTATATGCCATGGTGCAAGAACTCAATAAGTGGTGGCATTATTTGTTACCTAAAGAGCTCATATTCTACACTGATAATCATGCACTTAGTTTTTTGAATGGGCAGGAGAAATTGAATCAAAGACACCTCAAGTGGGTTGAGTATTTGCAGGCCTGCAACTTTTCCATCAAGCACAAGAAAGGAGTCACCAATAAGGTAGCATATGCCTTAAGTAGAAGGGTTCTAACCATCCAAGAAGTGCAGCTACAAAGTGTGGGGTTAAATGACCTCAAAGACCTCTACCAAAGTGACAAAGATTTTGGTGAAGCATATGATGTTTGCTCAAAGTTTGCTAATGCTTGGCATGTTGCCTATTTTGGTTTTATGTTGTAGGAAGGCTTGTTGTTTAAAGAACACCTAATTTGCATACCATAGTGCTCCATGAGAGACAATGTCATCAAGGAGAAGCATCAAGGCAATCTAAGTGGACATTTTGGTCTTGACAAGACCTACGAGAAGGTTGGCAGATTCTACCATTGGCCTAAACTATAGTCAGATGTTAGAAGATTTGTGGAGAAATATACTATCTGTCAAATGGCTAAGGGTACCTCCAACAATGCAGGCTTATATCAACCTCTAACCATACCAACAAGGCCATGAGAGTGTGTGAGTATGGACTTTGTCCTTGGTTTACCTCAAACTCCAAGAGGATATGACTGATGGACTTGAAAAGAACTGAGAGGGGGAGGTGAATCAGTGACACCAAAAATTAAACTACTTCAAACACTAACCGATAGATGATCTTAACAAAACTTTTAAACACAATGCATGCAATCCAAAATGATATAACAGCTTTCACAGTAAGTAAAACATCCACCATAACACAAGTGTTTGTATGTGGAAAACCCAAATAGGTAAAAACCACGGTGAGATGGAACTCACGAGTTAATTATTTGCAGTAATAGATAACTGACCGGTTAAGGTCTATAAAGTGCTCTGCTAGGAGTGAATCTTGTTAGAGATCCCAAAGCTTGATTAGAAGCTTATACCTTGTTAAAGGTAGTACCCTGTTAGGAGTAACCTCGGTGGAGTATTTCTAAGTCCAAACTAATTGATCACCCTGTTAGAGGATTTATATATTGAAGCTTGTTAAAGCTTACCTGGTTTGGGGATTTAACTCTACTGTAATTGTTAGAAAACAATAGGATTGGTTTGATTTGTCTGAGTATCACAATACTTGCTTGATCAAATCCTTCTAAACATATTCAACACTGCTCTTCTGCATACTCTGCAACTTAACTCCTTTTTTTCACACACAACATAACAGTTTCACTTATATCAAAATAATCCATTGTGATGTCAATATATAGACATTATGATTTCATGTTGGCCTAAATAAATCATAACACAATTTCTTAGGTGCAGTGTATCTAGACAAGTGATCATAACTCATCACAAAAATACCACCAAGCAATTGGTAGGATAACTCATCATGATCTATGGTAACTCATCAAAAAATTACCAAATACTGGTTGGAACAATCAACTACCGATTAGAGTAAAACATATGAACCATTATCCTTGAATCTCTTGTCATGATCTCTGCTTGATCTCCATCTTGATCTTCATCTTGATGTCGACTTAGTATAGCCACAGGTTGTCTCTAATGCACATACTGGATATCACAAAGTAATAGTTAGAGATTAACCACTAAGTATACCGATTGACAGTGTAAACAATTTAAAGTTACACCGGTAGTCAATATAATCATATGTGTGTGTGAGTGTTTCATCAATGACAACATATGATAAATACATCACAATCATCATCAAGCCAACAACCTCTCCCTTTGGCATTGATGGCAACACTTAGAAACTTTTACAGTAATACCGCTAAGTGTGCATACACAAAAAATTTACACATATACTCATACTCCCCCTTAATGCATACATTATACAAAATTTTCAAAAATAGCCGTACATATTTCTACTCCCCCTTTGACAACAATGCCAAATTGAAAAAGAAAAATATATAGAGAGAGAAATTTTGTATCAAAGTTTTTAGCATATACAATAATAACTGAAAAACGAATCAAAGTTCAGGCATAAGCAATTCTCATGAAAATAACATTGTCACTCTTCTTCAATTATGACAAAGTATTTTTCCATGACTCCAACACGTTCTCATTATACTTGAATGTAGACATCAATTGTGAACAGAATTCTTCCATGGAATTCAGTGTGCAGGTTTCAGGAGTTGCTAGGATAGCTTCTACATTTGAGTAGGCTCTCTGAAGTATGTCTACTTGTGATGTGAGTAGACTTTTGAGTTCCTTTAGAGACTGGAGTCTCTTTGCCTTCTCATTATCATAGATATCCATCCTGATATGCAAATCACCTATAGATTTGTTAAAGACAAAAATAGGATCCTTAAGAGGAGCATATGCATTGCATACTCGTTTGAGCTCTTGCTCAATTTTTGTACGCCTTTTTGAAATGTCACAATAAAAGAAAGAAACATTAGAGATGGAAGCAAGAAACTTTCCTCCCATTTCAATAGCATTTCTCAACAAATCTTTATTATGCAACAGAGCCATTTTTCCACTATCAATATCCTTTGCCAGTTTTTCTCCATACTTCTTCTTGTGACTCTTTTTAGCATAGATTTGAGTAGCATCTTCCAGTGACTTGATTTGATCAGATGCATCTGCAACTAACTGACCAAGTTTGCTAATAGGTGTAGGTAGATGTGATGTAGATGTTTCCAGTAGTAGACCAGATAAAATATCTACTGCAGTCTAAATTGTTTCAGCTTCAACCCTTTTCTCTTTCAGTCTCTTCTTATATGCTCTAGATTGCATGACACTTGCAATCTTCATCATTTCTGATGCGCTCATGTTGTTCATATCAATAGGTCCTGAAATAATTAAATGATAATCATCATCCTCATCAAGTTGCTTTTACTTTGTTGGTTCAGAGGATACAACCTTAATTATCGCTTTCTCTGTATTCGTCTTCATTTCCTTTTCAGAGGACTGTGTGACAACTTTTTCAGTAGACGACTCCTTATTATCTTCAATGACTAGTGGAGATTGGGGTTTCTCCAGTTGTTTTGTTTCCAGTGGATTGTCCATATTTAGTTGAGTTGTCGATTTCTCAACTGACTTGACTTGTGAATCTGTGACTTCAGGAGGTTCCATATCTGGTGCAGTGACATCTCCAGATATATCAACTATGTCCTGTACATCATCAATAACATCAATAGCGGTGTCATCCTTGACAAGATAGACTTCATCAGCTTGAAAAATCTCTTCTTCATGCATTTTTGATCGATTAACAACATCTTCCTCATTCTTAGAGGATTGGATGAGCTCTACCATCCGTCTGATGTCATAAACAATTTGATGGGTCTCAGTTTCAACAATTTCCCTCTTTCCACTGAGTAAATTCAGTCTCCTTGCTTTAAAAGAAAATTAAACTTTGTATTTATCAACCAAAGCACTAACTTCATCTTTAGACAAGTTGGGAAAATATTGTAAAAATATCTCATCATTGATTTCTTTTTCCAACTTAACAGCTTCCTCCCATTTATCCAAAAGAATATTGTACAAATAAATTGAGATATCCTTTTCTAGATCATGAGGAAATCTATTATAATGAAATAAATGAGTGATTACCTGTTGAATGACTTGCTCTTTCTCATTTTTAGTGAAGGAATCAAAATGCTCTTTTACATTGTCAAACCTATTCCTCCCTAGTGTCTTTATTGTTCTTTCAAAATGGGTTTCAGGCTTTTAAGATGCTATATCAATAGGCATAGTTGCCTTTGGCACTTCCTTAACTGTCTTTACTGACTTTGCACCTCTGTTGGTTGCCTTCATCTTCTTAAGTTCTTTTTCAGTGTCAGTTCCTTTAGATTCTTCTTGAAGAACTAGCTTTCGACTTCTCTTCTTTGGCACATTCTCCTTCTTTACATAGAATTTAGGTGTTAGTTACTTCTTAGTTAGGATACTCCAAGTCACCCTTGTAGTCTTTATCACTGGAGGTGAATCAGTTTTCTTTTTCTTTCCTTTCCCACTTGTGGTAGGAGCAATACTGGTTTCTGTTGGTGCAACTTGTACTACCACAATGTCCAATTTTGCCATCTTTTTGTCTTTAGGAGATGCTAATAGGGTATTAGCATATCCAACCAGTAGATCATAGTTCACCTCATAACTCATGGCTTCCATCTCTTCTTCTCTGGGCTCAATTGCTTGCATCAAATAAAAGTCAGTGGTAACAGTAAAGACTATGTCTTTTGCAAAGTGCCTTACCACATCTTCTAGTAATCTCATTCTCATGCTCATCTTTTTTCTAAAATTCATTAAAATACTTATTCATAGCTGGAGGGAAAGTATTCTTTACAGCCTTAATGGTGTTCTTCATTTGTGTAGTGACTGGTAGGTCTTTTGAACATTCAATGTCTACAAATCCTGGTAGAAAGTTCTGAAAATAGAAGAATAACCCAACTAATAGCTGACCATATTTGAACTTTTGACTGTTTTCCTTTTTAATAGATTGCAAATTTTGTAATAATTGCCTTTTGATAGCTTCACAGAGATCATAATTTGCATTATCAACAATCATTATGTGAGTTGTATGAATTGTTGTAGATGGAACACTATTAAGTCTACTAGAGTAAAATACTCGATAGCCTATCACCATTGCTACTAGTTTCACTACAGGTTCTTTATTATTGTTAATAGAAAAGGTGCACTTATCATAAATAGAACCAGTTAAAGAGAATACTGTATCTTTTGAAATTCATCTTAGAACAGGTACTTCACTAGTTGAGAAATAACCAGTTACAGCCTGAACGGCTTCCTTAGTTATTGTGTGAGTTCTCTCTAAATACATGTTCTCTCCATGAACTCGACTAAAAATGATTTTGACATGTTCATCCTTGAAATCTTCAAGAAAGTAAGCGACATTATGAAAACCCTTTTCAAAAACCCTAGCATACTTCATTTCAATATTTTCGTTCTCATCACAAAGTGATTTCAACTGAGTATAAATGTATAGAGATCCTAGATCTTCTATCTTGTAGTCAATATAACTAGATAAATCACCTTTCACCAAAACTCCACTCAGAACTTGTGACAATGCATTATATGACACAATTTGTTCTACCTCTACAGCTTCCATAGGCTGAGAAGTAATCATTAACCTCTCTACATATTTTGAAGTTGATGCCATTGTAGATGAACAAGACTTTGAAGCAAGATTTTCAAATGAATACCTTTTCTTACTTACGCTGCCTCAATTTACCAGTAGTATACCCAAGTGCACACCAATTCGACTTTTTGCAACCTTCAATTCAGCTTGATTACATAGATCACAAAACAATTTGACAATTGACAGCAAAACAATCTTTCTCAGCTCAGCAAGTGCTCCAATTTCTTTCTCAAATGCATTAGGGTAAAAATGACAAAGTAAAAACTCACATTTATCCTTTTTACCTACTACACTAAATGCTCGCCTGTTAGGTTTACAAACCCTAATTTCACTGCTCAAGGAGAAAACTGGTTGATAACATATTGACAAAAAGTTACCAAAATTTCATGCTTCAAAAATTCTTTCACCGCTCATTTTTCTCAAGGGGTCTGGAGGTAATCCAACCATTAAGCTCCGCTTAGCCATATTAAAAAAGCTTAAGTCACCAGTGTAGGGTTCTCTTCACTGGGTGAAGGAATAGTTTCTTCTCCAGGTGAGTCATCACTTTTCTTCTTCCAAATCCGATTCATTTTCTCTCTAGTTTCTTCAGCATTAACTTTATGCTTTCCTTTCTAATCCTTAGAAGAATTGACCGGTTTGCTATTTCTGGATATACAAAATTTTCCTAAGTGCCCCGGTTTGTTACAGTGATAACAGGCCATACCAGATGAACTTCAAGGTCCTACATTTCCTATTCTTGTTCTTCTTTTGCAGTTCATAGCCACATAACATTTGTTACCTTTTCCATCTCAAATGGACTAAACCAACTACCATAGGGTCTTTGCCAGTTCAGGTTTACCCGGTTGTCAAAATTCCTCATCTGGACACCATTTGTTCTTGGATGCATGTGCGGTACAAGATTGTTTTCTCCATATCTGCACTCAACAGATCTATGCCCATACATTCCACATGTGAAGCAATGACCTTGAAATTTCTTGGACACATACCTAGCATTATTATTGTAACTAGCATTTATGTTAGGTTTGTCTCTACAAACATTTGCAATGTGACCAGGTTTATGGCAAACATAACAGACAAGTTTAAAGACCTTCTTACCAGTAGGTTTATTGATCTTAGAAGCATGTTTGTTCTTAAGAGTGTTGCTCTTTGTACCGAAAGATTCACCTTTTTTGACATGTGTAAAAACCAAGTCCAGAGATATCTCCCTTCATCCTTTGTGATTGAATCTGTTCTTTCAACATCGTAGAACTTTTGTTGAACTTCTCCAATTTCTCATTGACTTCAATAAGTTGTCTTGTGAGATCTTCATTATGTTTTGGCAGGTTCTCTCTCAAAGATGATGTAAGTTCAAGATCTAGTTGTAGGTTCTCCTTTTCTTCTCTTTCAGCAACCAAATGCTCATGCATAGTGACATTTTCCTGCTTCATCTTGGCAATCTCTTGATCTCTTTCCTTGATAAGATCTTCAGTAGTTCTTTTGGCTTCTAGTTCCTGACTCATGCGGATAGTGAGACCTTCTAGCTCTCTTCTCAGATTTAGTTTCTCACCGTTTAATTTTTAAACTTCCTCTACTAAAGCATCAATACTGGCTTCATCTGAAAAACTATTATCAAATATCTCTAATAATTGTTCAGTTATCTCTCTCCTTTTAACTTGTGAAGCTTTCAGTTTGACCCTAAGGGTTTCAAGCTCATTTCTGCTAGCTTCTAGCTCTCTAGCTATGTCAAAGTAGCTCATGTCCCCATGGTGGTTTCAAGGCTCCCTTCTAAGTGATTAGGCTTCAAAGAAGTTAGGCTCTGATACCAATTGATGGACTTGAAAATCAATGAGAGAGGGGGGGGTGAATCAGTGACACAAAAAATAAAACTACTTCAAACACTAATAGGTAGATGATCTTAACAAAAATTTTAAATACAATGCATGCAATCCAAAATGATATAACAACATTCACAGTAAGTAAAACATCCACCATAACACAAGTGTTTGTAGGTGGAAAACCCAAATAGGTAAAAACCACGGTGAGATGGAATTCACAAGTTAACTATCTATAGTAATAGATAACTGACCGGTTAAGTCTACAAAGTGCTCTGCTAGGAGCGAATCGTGTTAGAGATCCCAAAGCTTGATTAGACTCTTATACCCTATTAAAGGTAGTACCCTATTAGGAGTAACCTCGGTGGAGGATTTTTGAATCCAAACTAATGGATCACCCTGTTAGAGAATTTATACATTGAAGCTTGTTAAAGCTTGCCCGGTTAGGAGATTTGACTCTAGTGTAATTGTTAGAAAACAATAGGATTGGTTTGATCTGTCTGAGTAGCACAATACTTGATTGATCAGATCCTTCTAAACATATTCAACACTACTCTTCTGCATACTCTACAACTTAACTCCTTTTTTTCGCACACAACATAACACTTTCACTTATATCAAAATAATTCATTATGATGTCAATATATAGACATTATCATTTCATGTTGGCCTAAATAAATCATAACACAATTTCCTAGGTGTAGTGTATGTGGACAAGTGATCATAACTCATCATAAAAATACCACCAAGCAGTCGGTGGGATAACTCATCACGATCTGTGGTAACTCATCACAAAATTACCAAATACTGGTTGGAACAATCAAATACTAGTTAGAGTAAAACATATGAACCGTTATCCTTGAATCTCTTGTCATGATCTCCACTTGATCTCCATCTTGATCTTCTTCTTGATGTTGAATTAGTATAACCACAGGTTGTCTTTAATGCACATATCAGTTATCACAAAGCATTGGTTAGAAATTAACCACTAAGTATACCGATTGACAGTGTAAACAATTTTAAGTTACACTGGTAGTCAATATAATCATATGTGTGTGTGAGAGTGTTTCATCCATGACAACATATGATAAATACATTACAATCATCATCAAGCCAACAATGATAGTGTTTATGTCATAGTTGATAGATTCAGCAAGATGGCACACTTTGTGCCTTGAAAATGCACTAATGATGCCTTCTAAATAGTAGGGTTGTTCTTCAAAGAGATTGTAAGGATCCATGGTTTACCACTTAGTATTGTGAGTGATAGGGATACAAAATTTGTTAGCCACTTTTGGCGAACCTTGTGGAAGAAACTTGGTACTAACCTTTCTTTTTCCTCTACATACCATCGACAATCTGATGGTCAAACTAAAGTAGTTAATAGGTCCTTGGGTAATTTACTGAGATCTCTCAGCAAACAGCATGGTCATGCTTGGGATCTAGTATTGGGACAAGAAGAGTATGCCTACAATGACTGTGTCAATAGGAGCACAGGTCGAAGTCCATTTGAGATTGTATATGGATGTCATGCAAGAGGTATTGTACAACTTAGAGATCTCAGTTCCATGGACAATAGGAGTGCCCAAGGTGAAAATTTTGCAGAGAATATGAAGGAGATCCATGAACAAGTCAAGAAAACATTACAACAGAACAATGAGAAATACAAGATACAAGCAAACAAAACAAGAAGAGAAGTACACTAAAAGGTAGGTGATCTAGTTATGTCCTATCTAAGAAAAGAGAGACTTCCTAAGGGGCAGCCTATAAAACTATGTATGAAGAAGATTGGACCTCTTAAGGTTGTGCATAAGTATGGCAACAATGCCTGTGAGGTGGAACTAACACCAAACTTGGGCATATCACCAATCTTTATTGTGTGTGATTTGTATCAGTATAAAGGAACTCGGTCAGTTGCAAACCAAGAAGAGTCTACAGCTATTGAAGATGTGATTGGATACAAGACCTACCACCAAGCCAACTAGTGACATTGGAATGCATTCTAGATTCCAAGATTGTCAAAAGGACTAGGAAAGGAGTCTATAGGGACTACCTGGTTAAATGGATAGGTCTCCCTGAATCTAAAGCTACATGGATGTCATAAGGAGATATACTAAAGCATGGAACCATTGTTCAAGCCCTATCCACTCAAGGGACTTGAGTTCTTCCTACCCCAGGAGTATGGTGCAAGGGCACTTAGCAAATTTTGGTAACATTGTTTCCAGGATGTTGGAATCATGTTTTTAGTTTTTAAATAAGTCCAAGAGGCCATTGAGTGTGTGCTCAAATGATTGTAAGGGCCCTAAGAGTCTTTGTTTGACCAATGTTGGCATGTGAGCTCTTAAGGGTGCCAGGTAGAGAACTTGATAGGATAAGTTGTTTTTGGGTTAATGTAGGTTGGTTGATGTTGTTTTGAGGTTGCTAAGGTCATACGAGTCATTTTAAAGTGACCAAGGTTGGGTTTGAGAAAAGTTGCTCACCTATGCAACAAATTGCAAAAGTTGCAAAAGTTGCTCATAGCAACTTTGCAACATTTTCATACACCAACGGCTAGGTGGTTGACACATTAGGTTGTGAGCATATGTAACTAATCCAATGCCAGTATAAGTCTTGGAAAGACTGATGATAATTGGTTGTTGAAGTACTAAAGCAAATAGACAATTTTTGGTTTCCCATTTGGTTTGTTCTTTTGAGTTGTTGTTGTTCTTTGCAAGTTTGTAAGGCCTGTACGGATTGAGTTTCCCAAAACAGGGTCATGGATTGCTATACTGGTGTCTTACCTTCATTTTTTTTTTATTTGGGGTCTTGAAGTGTTGTAGTTTGTGAATAATCTTCATTTTGTTGAATGTGGGTTCAATTGCCCTAAAAACCATGGTTTTGATAGCAAAATGGCTCCAACCTAATGTTCCATGGTGGATTCCCACTCTGAAACATTTTGGAATGTTATATTGCATTGTATTCTATGTTTTCTTTTTGGTTTTGAGTCAGGGGAAGTCAAAACAAAGATTTGCCACCATACCCTAGGCTTGTCATGTTGAGTTGGCAAGCATTAGGAATCATGGGTAACATGCCCTAATTGGGTGAATCTGGTGGGTGGAGGTGAAGTATGATTGGACTGGAATACCATATGGAGGTACAAACCTCAAACCAACATTAGTTCACAAAGGCAATCAGACCGGTGAAGGATTTTTGACCAATCCCTACCTTTTAGGCCTAGGAAGGGGAAATTAGGCCTAATAAGCACCGGTAAGGGTTAGATATGTTAATTACAAACCCACCTTCACCTTTGTAATAATGTATGTAAACCACAAAAGGGTGTTTGGAATTTAAAAGATCTCATAGGGTTGTTAATGAATTTTAGCAGGTAAATGCAAAATACCTCACTAACAGGGCTACTAGAATTAGGTCTCCTATTAGGCCTAAAAGTGTAGTTTGTTTGTAAAACTTGGAACCAATAAAGGTCAAAGCTCTTGAGAAAGTAGGGTTGTTAAACCATCCAAAATCATCCATCCTTATGTGTGTAGTGTAGGGAATGAAGATCATGTGGTAGAGGGGTTGAACTCTTCGATTGAATTTGAAAGGGAGTGGGAAAACAAGGTCTCCCAAGCAAGAAAATGGAACTTACAAAATAATAAGTGGTTATCCTAGCCTAAGAACCTTGGGAATGTCAGAGAGGGTAATACTTGTAGAACCTTGCAGGGTGTGAGGTGTAGAATAATTGGATGGTTCTTGTGTAGCTTGGAGGAGATACGTAGACAAAGTAGCACAAATAGGGGAGAGACAACTCACTCTACATCAAATGCCCTTATAGAAACTTATACCAACCTTATTTTTCCTTAATCTTGTAAGACTATATTCATTGAAAATGATTAAGTATGCTTAGATCCTAACCTTAGAAGGACTCTCATGAACTTTACCTCTCTCTTTTTTTAATCAAATGTGACCTAATACTCTATCTCACACCCAACTCCTTAGTTACAATTTTCTTTATTTTTGGGTCAAAAACTACATTTCCAAACAATGCAGATCACTTGTCAAACTTATCTTCTCTAATAAATGGGTAAATATTTGCAAGAAGTTATATTCAAATTATTAAATCAAAAATACTAATGAACTCCCAATATTGAAATCTTTAATTACAAAATTTGTAAAACACTAGTGAACTCTAAATGGATCAACTCAATATTGGCTAAGAAAAAAGATTTCTCCAAAACTAATTTCCCTTAGGGTTTTTGTTCTAGGGTTTGAACTTGAGCACTATACACAAACTCTCTAATAGAAGATAATAATGTTGAAGGTTTAAATTTTTTCTTTACAATTCCTTTTTACATCTCTCTTTTCAATAGTCAAGTTATATTTTTTTTCTCCCATAAAGTGAATTATTTTATTTCATTTTTATTTTTGGGCCCAAAATAAGTCACTTTAATAAAATAATTAATCAAATAAAAATTGTAAAAATAATAATTTTAAGACAACTTAATTTAATCATAAAATTATTCTCTTCCAGAATACTCAATTAGCTTATGAGAATAAAAAAATATGCTAAGGGTCTTTGCTAATAATCACTTCAAGAAAGGGGACATTACAATATAAAGATCACATGACTATACCGAGGGGGGGTTGAATTAGTATAACAATGTGTAGTGTCTTAAATTGCACCTTGTGTAATTCCACATTACATAAGTGCCTTCACTTTATGTTGATTGGGGAACTCTTTTACCTTTTTGCCCTTTTGTCAACTTGGATTTTTCTATCACCCTTTATTTTGTCATTTTCCCAACCTTGTGAATTGTGTGGCTTTTGGATGTCTATGTGTTGAGGAGACATCTACACACTGCACTAGCATCCCACAAATCTATAGTTCACAAGTGGTCGTTTGAGCATTATGCCTGCAGCTGGAAGGATTCGTAATACTTCTTCCCATGGCCAACAATGTCTTTTTCATCTATCAGCCTCATATCATGCCATTCTGGCCTTCATTTGCCTCTTTAATTAATCCAAGAAGGCTCTCTAGCACTCTACACAATCTACATCTTCTTTATTATTTGTATTGCATTCCATCATTATTGCACTTTGTTCATCTTGTTACCATCATCGCAACTGTATGTTCAAGGATTCTTGGTGCTCGCCTTCACTCTAGCAAGCTATTGCTTCTTTGGTGTTGAAGGGGAGTTTCCTCCTCCCAGTTTTTATTACATCTCCAATAGCATATTATTCATCTTGTTTATCTCATATTCTCATATATCATCTTATTTATCCATTATCTGTCGTCTTGGCTATTTGTGGAGGTGAAAACATCAAAGCGAGGGTTTGACTATGGAAGACCTAAAAAACACAACCCCAACATTTTGGCTTCATATGTTTTGTGTGTAGGTTATCAAATGAAATTCATGAGTTGGTTGGAGGCTTCAATCATTGGACTGTTGCAATTTTATTTCCTCTTTCCTTTCATTCCTTATTAGTGTTCTTATTTTGTTTACTGTCATTTTGAGATTTTCATATATCAGTAAGAGTGTAAATAAAGCCTACAATCTGGTGATTTTGCATTCTCTATGTCAGGATTTGTACTTTGTTTGTACAGGACGCCAACGCATCGTGTTGTTGTCCATGACCCATGTGTGTATTCTCAAACAAACAACAAGCAGAGGTCATCAGAAAATCTCAGTGACCTATCCTTTTGAATTTAGTGGTTAAAATAGTTTTATTATTATATATGCTTATTATATTCAATATTTTTTCATTCATAGGTTTGAATAGTTAGTTTCTTGTATCTTCCTAGCTCACCAAAGTGCCAATTTAGTGAGGTAGAAAAGGAAGGTTTTCTCCTTGAGGTTCCATCACTTCAAGGGTAGCAAATCCCCTCATCTACATTTTGGCAAACCCAACATGAATGATTTTGTCCTTTGTTTGTTCAATTTTTTGTAAAGGCCCTTTAAGTACTTTTATTAAACAATCATTCTAAGTAACTGTGTTGAGTTCCTTTCTTACACCTTCTTTGGAGATTTTCAAAGCATTGTAAGGCTTGTCTATGATCTTTACAACCTAGAATTCCTATGGGGTTGTTATAAGAAGAACTTATAAACCGAGTATTATTTTGAATCAATATAGTCCTACTCAATCAGGCCTATTGTTCATAGGTATGATGGATCTAAGTGACCCCCTTTCCTCTTGCCCCCTTAAGGGTATTATTACTAGGAAATCTTCTACAAGCAATTCATAGAATAATTCTTGAAATAATACTTTGATGAATAGTCCCTTGGGGTTTCCTCCTACCATCAATCATGAATCTTCTCTTGAGTGTTGTCATTATGTTGTCATTGATGTAGACTAGTATGGAATGGTCACTGATGAGCAGGTAGTGGTGACCGATATGGGTGATGTAATACATGATGGTGTCAATACATATGTGTGTAAATAGATAGAAAGGTATGTTACCGGTACATATGAAATGCATCATTGACCCAATAAGGCAGGCCCACTAGCAAGGCAAAGCAAGCAAGCAAGTGAAGAACTGAAGGATGTGAACCAAGTATACTCAAATAAGTTTAAATGTTGTCAGGAAATGGATTGAGCAGTAGGACCAGCATGTTTGATGGAAGGCCAAGTTGATCCACCGACAAAGAAGAGGTTAGCAAGTATGAAGGATAGCTGGTGAAGTTAGGTTATACCGGTAAGGTGAGTTGAACCAGTAGTCAATCTTGGTCGATGAAGGATGTCAAACTGACATAGAAAACTAAGCATAGGTGGATGTCAACAAAGAGGACAGGTGGAAGCTAGGTGGTGATCACACAAAGGCCGGTGAAGTATTCATCGACATGACAGTAAGCAAGTAGGTCAGCTTTTATGAAGAACCTGAAAATCATCGGAGGATGGTAGAAGGTTGCGGATCGAGGAAGACAAGGTGGAAGTTGATTGAACTAACCCTGCAAGAAGATATGATCCTTGTACCCATTTGTTGAAGGAAACAGATGAGTCATTAATAGCGTTTGATAGAGAAACGTAGAAAAGCATGTTGCAAACATCCAAATATAGAAAATGCACATTGGAATGCAAGGGGTTAGCGGTGTTGATTGATGACATGTGGATCATCACTCCAGAAAAGCATATCAGATCAAATCAAATACAGATAGAGTTGATGAAGGGAAAACCTAACACGACACCATTTGAATGTTGTTTTGGCGAGAACCCTAAAAGATAAATATGCTAGCCTAAGACTGAAGTGGATTAATGCTTTGATGCGAGGTGTGAGAGGAAAGAGATCCTGAGCAAGAAAGATAATCTACCTTAGAGTTATTTCACAGAGTGTTATAGTGATTGTTAGTAGACTGAACCGGTGAGAGGCTCTAACCAGTAGAGACAGAGTAACCAGTAAACTGTTACAGTCTAAACAGTCAAGCGTACCGGTGAGGAGTGATTGGTTAGAAAGGCATCCAAGAGTGACACTATGAAGTGTGAGGTTGAGAGATAGAGAAGAGAGGCTAGGAGTAACTAGTGAGTGATCAGAGAGAGTAATCTATTAACCAACAGTGTGAGAACCAATGAAGAAGAGGAGTTTGTTAACTAGTAGAAATCCATTAATCGAGTGTTGCAGGACTCATTTGCAACTAGGTGCTATAACTGTATCAAGATTGTATTGCATTATACAACACCGAGTTGTAGCTTGGTGCAAGGGTTGGTGCTCCTTAGGTTGGTGCCCTAAATTATTGTAATATTATTGTTTCATTGTGAGGTTGGACTGGAGCAATAGACTCTAGCAGCATTTCTCATCGAGGTTTTTCCCATATTGGGTTTTCCTCATACATCTGGTGTTGTGGTTTATGCATTTGTGTGTTTGCCTCTTTTGATATCCTCTCTTATCTTATTGGTTTCTTGGTTTAGTGTTTAGGTTGATAACCGGTATTCTGAGCTTGGTTGAAAAGAAAATATTTTAGGAACCACTGATTCACCCCCCCTCTCAATGGTACATTGTGTTCAACAATTGGTATCAGAGACTAGGTTACCAGTTGATTAAATATTTCTCTAGCTTGGGTAGATTCTGGTCAAAGAACACAATGGCAAGAAATGAGTCCACCTCCTCAAAAGCCCCCATGTTTGATGGATCTAACTATGCCTTTTGGAGCAGAAGAATGGATAACTATATTTCCTCACTTGTCTTTAATGTGTGTATGTCTATCAAGAATGGGTATATTGTTCCTAGTGTTCCTCCCACTGATCCAGATGATGAGGAGTATGAGAACAATGCAAAGGCTAAACATGCCATCTTAAGGGGGTTGTCAGATAATGAGTTTGTCAAGGTCATGCACTATGCATCTTCCAAGGAGACTTGGGATAAATTGCAAAGATTATTTGAAGGAGATGCCAAAGTCAAAGAGACCAATCTATAATCACTAAGAGGTCAGCTTGAAGGCATCAAGATGAAAGATGAAGAAAATATTGTAGACTATCTTCATAGAATAGATGAGACTATGAACACCATCAAAGGATTTGGAGAAGAAATTGTTGATGAGATTATTGTCAAGAAGGTACTTAGATCTCTCACATCTAAGTATGATACTAAGGTTTCTACCATAGAGGAAGCCAAGGATCTAAAGACCTTCACAATGGATGAGCTATTTGGCTCTCTAACTGATAACTCAATGATGAACGGATAGTACTAACCCAGTACTGAGAGGGGGGGTGAATCAGTATAGACAAAAATACAGTCCTAAACTAGTTTGACAGTAGACACTTCAAATGACTAGCAAATAGTGACACCGGTTTGAAACAGAGTGCAACCAGTAAAGCTAAGAATGACTAAGACAAGCATTAACCGGTTACTCACTTAGCTTTTCACTCAACTCAAGACTACACTACCATTTCACCCTTATGCATAAATAGGTAATCTATCATCAGATCATAATAATAGCTAGTTCAACATGTTTTATTGACAAGCATAAAACACAAAACCATCATAAGCTTGACAGACATTAGGAAATCATCACAAGTTAAAAGCATCACACATGACACACATATTTTTCACGTGGAAACCCAACTAGGAAAAACCATGGTGGGGATGAATACCCATAAGCTATTTTTGAACTCTTTAGAAGTCCGCTCTGTTAGGAGCCTTGTCCGGTTAGAGACATTACAATAGGTTCTGCTAGGAACTGATCTTGTTAGGGATCACCCGGTTAAGGGATGGCTAGAATACCGGGTTAAGGGTTAAACCCTATTAAAGGTTACCTTGTTAGAGGATTTCAAGAACTCAATAGCTAAAGGATTTCGAACTCAATAGCTTTGAATTACCCTGTTAAAGGATTTACAACAAGTCGGTTAAGGCTACCCTGTTAAGGGATTTTCCAACTGTTGAGGTGGTTAGAGATCAACAGGTATTACAATGATCTGGTAACAGCACTCAATGCCAATGCAGATCCACTCGAGCTCCTCTTCACCTTCTGCACTTACACTCTACAGATATCACTTCTCTCCTTTGGGTCTGGCAAGAATCACGTATCCCTTCTCTTGGATACACACACACAAATTTTGCCAACAACCTCAAAAAGAGACACAACATCGACCTTATAGGAAAATAGATAGGTTGGTAGCATAAACCCTAAACCTATTAGGTTAAGTAATTCAAACGGTTCAATCCTAACCGTTGAGCACACTGCATTAAATGTAGCAGTTCTTGATCCAATCTCAAGACATTCTCCATCGTCCATTTCCACTGATTTTATGGCAGTTGATAACCCATCACACGTTATCACCATTTTATAAACTTCTCACATTCCTGAGGTAGATAGGAACAATCTCCTTCATGCGCACAAGGCTTACGTGGCAACATGATCTATTCTTTGTTACCATGCTAACTCATCACACAAAGTCATTGGTTGAGCCACACAGGCTTGAAGTACTTAAACCAGGAACCCTGAAGTTGAGACTACCAACCGGTAGTCATACAATAGTTCCATGAGCCGGTTCACATAACTATATGTTGGTTCATCATGAACAAACACACCGCTTCACTTTGGCACAAATGTCGGTTCACAGTGTTCTACCAGTTCTCTCATATGTCAGTTCTCACTTCTTCAGCATATTGACATCAATGACAACATACAATGTCATGCTTCACTTTGGCACAAATGCTGGTTTACAATGTTCTACCGGTTCTCTCATATGTTGGTTCTCACTTCTTCAGCATATTGACATCAATGACAACATACAATGTCATTATGTCCTCATACTGGTTCACATAATGCCAACACTAACAGCCTATGAAATGAGAACAACCAATGAAGCATCATCAAGGAAAGAGGTTGCTCATAAAGGATCCAGTGAAGACTCAGATGCAGAGGTAGCAAAATTTTTCAGAAAGCTCAAGAGAGCATTCGGCAAGTATAAAGGAAAGTTACCACTCAAATGCTTTAACTATGGTAAATTTGGACACGTTGCTGCAAAATGTCCTTATAATAAAACCAGTGGAGATGAGAAAAGAAGTTTTGGTAGATTAGTCGGTAAAGACAAAGAAAGGAATATCTATCGGCAAGGAAGAAGAGGCTACTGGAAGCATAATGGTTTATATACTATTGAGGATGATGCCACAGATGAAAAAAGTGCATCAAAAGATGACTGCCATGAGAATGAAAGAGAAGTTAATCTCTTTTTGGCACTAGATGAACCAGTTGGTGAAGATGAAGAAGAAGAAGAAATTGAAGCCGAAGTGGATCTAGAGGGTGAGCTCATAAGTTCTCTTGAGGAGTTAAGTACGACAAGAAGAGAACTCAAGAAGGTCAAGCTTGCTATAGTAGAAGAACAAGATCACTTGAAGCATTCCCTGGATGAGTCCAATCAAGTTATCTCTAACTTGAAACTCTGGTTGGAAGAAGCCAAGAGGATATGTGAAGTTACATCCTCTGATCTGTTGAAGAAGGAAAAGAAGCATCAAGATCTGGAAGTAGAAATAGTGAAACTCAAAAAAGAGCTTGAAGAGAGTAAGGATGAACTAAAAATGAGGAGAAAATATGAGGGTAGCACTGAAGCCTTAGACAAGATGTTGAGCAAACAAAAGAAATCTAAAGATATCGGTTGCTTAGGATTTGAAGAAGGATAAAGTTCAAATAGAAAATACACATCTAATAAGGAGATGCAGTTCACTTCTTCAAGTTAAGGTGAAGAGAAGATGGCATTCACAGTAAGCAAGGATACCTACAAGAAGACTTATGCAGAAGCTGTTAGAAACCGTCACATAAACCGGTATACACAATCAATGAACCGGAGGCCACATTCAATGTACCCAAATGCAGATCCTAGGAGAAATGCAAGAGTTGATCATGAAGGATTCATTAGAGTCGGTAGCATGAAAGGAAGACCCCTAGTGAGGCAGACATTTGTAAGACCAAGGCAACCTAACCGGTATGTTCCAAACTTTCATGGTTATTTTATCGGTGTAACAAATTTGGACATAAATTTTCTGATTGTAGATTAACTAATAAGCCCATTATGAGTTATGAAAGTAGAAATCCATTTAATGCACTCTAGGATATGAATGTTGTCTATTATCAGTGCAATGGATTTGATTATAGGAGTTTTGAATGTAGGAAGAGTAAACTAGTGTCCTACAATAGTTTCCAAGATTCATCCTTCAATGTCAATATAAAATGATATAATTGTCAAGAGTTTGGACATATAGAAAAGTTTTGTAAGAATAGGAAAATCAAGTAGAAGAGGACAGATCCTGATCAGGAACCGGTAGTCAAACTGGAGCATAAAATTGCAGCTGATAAGAAGAAGGAAACTCAACCGGTTTGTGTTGAGAAAGAAAAGGACAAAGCAGAATCAAGTTTGATAGTGTAGATTGCCCTACATGCTGAAAGAAGAAATCTATGGGTTGTAGACAATGGCTATTCCAACCACATGACCAGTGATAAAAAGAAATTTATCAAACTTGAAGACTAGAATGATGGCTCAGTAAGGTTTGGAGACAACTCATTGATCAAGATAAAGGGAAAAGGTACTCTAAATATTGATGGCAAACTGAAAGCACATGATGTGTATTATGTGGAAGGCCTGAAGCACAATTTGTTGAGTGTGAGTCAAATGTGTGATAAAGGTTATAAATTCATCTTTGATTCTACCAGCTGCCAGATAAAGGAGAGTATCAGTCAGATTGTAGCCGAAGGAAAGAGGACAGATGGCAATGTATACAATCTGAAAGAATGTTTTGAGTCCCCATGTATGTTGGGACAAGTGGATGAAAGCTAGTTGTGGCACAAATGTTAGGCCACATAAATTTTGATAATCTAGTTGCAATAATTAAAAAGGGGTATGTAAGAAATATACCACCAATTATCAAACTGATGAGCACATTTTGGGATGAATGTGTGAAAGGGAAGCATACTAAAGTGAGCTTCAAGAAAAAAGAACACAATGCCTCAAGACCACTTGGAATTATACATACAAATATGTGTGGTCCAACTAGGACAAGAGCTCTTGTCAGTGAAAGATATTTTATGCTCTTTATTGATGAATATTCAAGAATGGCATGGGTCACTTTCCTACAAGATAAATCACAAGCATTCGACATATTCAAGATCTTTCAGAAGATGGTAGAGAAGGAAAGTGGGTGCAAGCTGAAATGTCTAAGATCAGACCGGGGTGGAGAGTTCACATCAAATGAGTTTGAAGATTACCATGAAAGACATGGAATTGGAAGGTAATACTCAGCTCCTAGGACACCACAACAAAATGGTGTGGTAGAAAGGAAGAATAGGACAGTCAGGGAGATGGCTAGAACCATGTTAAATGAGGCAAGTTTGTCAAACATGTATTGGAAGGAAGTGGTTCATACTGTTGCATATACCTTGAGCCAGGTTTAACTAAGAACAAACAGCAGAATGACACCTTATGAGTTGTGGTATGACCGGAAACCATCAGTCAAGTACTTCAAGGTATTTGGAAGCAAGTGTTTTATCAAAAGAGATATGGATGGTTTAGGTAGTTTTGATTCTAGGAGTGATGAAGGAATTTTCCTTGGTTACTCAACTAATAAAAATGCCTATAAATGCTACAACAAAAGACTAAGAAGATTCATTGAGAGTGTGCATGTAAGATTTGATGAGGATATGCACAAAAGAAGACAAGCACAAGTAAACCAGTACGATGATTTTGGTGATGAAGGTGAAGAAGCTCAGCCAGACAATGAACCAGAAGAAGCATCCAAAAAGGTCCCTAATCGGTATGTGCAGATAAACCATCTGGAAGAGCAAATTTTAGGTAATAAGAGTGATGGTGTGCAGACTAGGAGAAGACTTGCCCGGAATGATGAACAAGTCAATTTTTGCCTTATGACTGAAGTGGAACCTAAAACATTCAATGAGGCCAGAAAAATTCATAAATTGATGGATGCCATGGAAGAAGAGTTGCAACAGATTGAGAAGAACAAGACTTGGGAATTAGTCCCTAGACTGAAAGACAAGAACATCATTAGCACCAAATGGGTCTACCAAGACAAAATGAATGAAGAAGGTAAAATTGTTAGGCACAAAGCTAGACTTGTGTGCAAGGGTTACTCTCAAATAGAGGGCATTGATTTTGAAGAAACATTTGCATCGGTAGCTAGATTAGAAGCATATAGAATATTTCTAGTTTTTTCTGCCTACAAGGGTTATAAGGTATATCAAATTGATGTAAAATATGCCTTCCTAAATGGAAATTTGGAAGAAGTGTACAAGGAGCAACCAGAAGGGTTTTTGTTACATGATGATGAGACCTTTGTGTGACGGTTGAAGAAAGCCCTATATGGTTTAAAGCGGGCTCCTAGAACATGGTATTCAAGGCTAGATCAGTATCTGAAGGAGCAAGGATTCAAAAAGGGGAGTGCTGACAGTAATTTATACATCAAGGCAGATGGAAATCACATGATAATTGTGGTTGTGTATGTAGATGACATCATTTTTGGAGGCAACAAGAACACTCTTTGGAAAGATTTTTCTAATTAGATGCAGTCAGAATTTGAGATGTCAATGCTTGGAGAATTGACGTACTTCCTTGGTTTGTAGATATCACAGGTAGATAAGGGAATCTTTATCTCACAAACCAAGTATGAAAAGGATATGTTAAAGAAATTTCAAATGGAGGACTACAAACCAGTGAGTACCCCAATGGTGAATGGAAGCAAATTAAGTAAGAATGTTGAATCATCAATGGTGGATCAAACATTGTATAGATCCATGATAGGCAAATTATTGTATCTTACTACTTCTAGACCGGATATAGTGTAGGTAGTGTGCATGGTGGCTACATTTCAAGCAGCACCTAAGCAGTCACATATGAATGTTGTAAGCAAAAATTTTAGGTACCTACAAGGGACACTCAGTTATGGATTGTGGTACCCTAAATAAGGGGAATTCATCTTGGAAGCATATACTGGTGCTAACTAGGCAGGTTTCATTGATGACCGGAAGAGCACAAGTGGTGTTGCATTCTTTCTAGGTGACCGGTTGATCTCATGGCATAGCAAGAAGTAGGATTCAGTCTCCCTATCAATTGTTGAAGCATAATACATTGATGTTGCTACAAGCTGCTCTCAAGTGCTTTGGATGAAGCAAACCCTCAAGGACATATAGGTGGACATCTTTGATCCTATTCCCATCCGGTGTGATAATTCAAGTGCCATCAACATATCAAAGAATCTAGTAATGCATTCAAGGACAAAGCATATAGCCATCAAGTATCATTTTCTCATAGAGAAGGTTGAAGGACAACAAGTAAAGATGGAATATGTTCCTACAAGATAACAAGTGGTAGACATCTTCACCAAACCTTTACTGGTACGCACTTTTGAGTACTTAAGACACAATTTGGGAGTTGTGTCACCTACCTCACATTCTTAAGTTTGTTAGGAGATATATGGTTCAGGGGGAGTTCATAGAAGCATTTATATCTCTTCAACCACATGTTGATCATAGGGAAAGTTCAGGGTTGTATGTCTTAGTGTCGGTTGTAATCACTAAGAGAAGATTTGACTAAGGGGGAAATAAGCATGAGTCAAAGGGGGAGATCAAGTGTTTATGATGCAGAACCAACATGCTTGAGCTTATGGGTGTACTGACAGCATCAACTGCAGAAGAAGGAAATTGTTGTAGGAATACCCAAGAGAATTTAATGATTATGGGTATCTACATTCCCTCTTGGCAACACTCATAATATAATCACATTTGATTCTTCTATGTTGTTGGTTGAATGAATTATGGCCAAAAGGGGAGAATACATTGTATAACTGATGAAGAATGGATTCGATAGAAGGATTCATCGACCCTTTGTCATTGTTGTCAAAGGAGGAGAATGGTCAAATGGGCTGGACGAAGGAACGGAGTATGTTGACATCAATGCCAAAGGGGGAGATTGTTGGCATTATGTTGTCATTGATGTCAACCAGTATGGAATGGTCCCCGATGAGCAGGTAGTGATGACTGGTATGGATGATGTAAGACATGATGATGTCAATCCATATGTGTGTAAGTAGATAGAAAGGTATGTTATCGTTGCATATGAAATGCATCATTGACCCAATAAGGCAAGCCCACCGGCAAGGCAAAGCAAGAAAGCAAGTGAAGAATTGAAGGATGTGAACCAAGTATACTCACAGAAGTTTAAATGATGTTGGTAAATGGACTAAGTAGTAGGACCAGCATGTTTGATAGAAGGCCAAGTTTATCCACCGATAGAGAAGAGTTCAGCAAGTATGAAGGACAACTAGTGAAGTTAGGTTATACCAGTAAGGTGAGTTGAACCGGTAGTTAATCGATCGATGAAGGATGTCAAACCAACATAGAAAACCAAGCATAAGTGGATGTCGACAAGGAGGACAGGTGGAAGCCAGGTGGTGATCACACTGAGGTCAGTGAAGTATTCATCGATGTAACAGTCAACAAACAGGTCAACTTTTATGAACCCAAAAATCATGGGAGGATGGCAAAAGGTTGTGGCTCAAGGAAGACAAGGTGGCAAGTGATTGAACTGACCCTGTAAAAAGATTTGATTCTTGTACCCATTTTTTGAAGGAAACAGTTGATTCATTAATGGCATTTGATAGAGAAACGCAAAAAAGCATGTTGCAGATATCCAAATATAAAAAATGCATATTGGAATGAGAGGGAATGGTGGTGTTGATCGATGACATGCGGATTATCACTCCAGAAAATAAAATCGGATCAAATTTAATATGGATCAAGTTGGTGAAGGGAAAACCTAACATGACACCATTTGAATGTTGTTTTGGTGGGAACCCTAAAAGATAAATATGTCAGCTTGAGACTGAAGTGGATTCATGCTTTGATGTGAGGTGTGAGAGGAAAGAGATCCTGAGAAAGAAAGATAATCTACCTTAGAGTTATTTCATAAAGTGTTACAGTGTTTGTTAGCAGACTGACCTGATGAGAGGGTCTAACCGGTAGAGACAGAGTAACTAGTAAACTGTTATAGTCTAAATAGTCAAGCGTACCTGTGAGGAGTGATTGGTTAGAAAGGAATCCAAGAGTGACACTCTGAAGTGTGAGGCTAAGAGATAGAGAAGAGAGGTTGGGAGTAACCGGTGAGTGATCAAAGAGAATAATTTATTAACCGATAGTGTGAGAACTAGTGAAGAAGAGGAGTTTGTTAACCGGTAGAAATCCATTGATCAGGTGTTGCAAAACTCATTTGCATCGAGGTGCTATAACTGTATCAAAAATGTATTGCATTATACACCATCGAGTTGGAGCTTGGTGCAAGGGTTATTTCTCCTTAAGTTGGTGCCCTAAATTAGTAGGGGTTGGTTCCCTAAATTATTGTAATCTGATTGTTTCATTGTAAGGTTGGATTGGAGCAGTAGACTCCAGCAACATTTCTCACCGAGGTTTTTCCCATATTGGGTTTTCCTCATATATCTGGTGTTGTGGGTTATGCATTTGTGTGTTTGCCTCTTTTGATATCCTCTCTTATCTTATCAGTTTTTTGGTTTAGTGTTTAGGTTGATAATCGGTATTCTGAGCTTGGTTGAAAAGAAAAGGTTTAGGAACCACTGATTCACCCCCCTCTTAGTGGTACATTGTGTTCAACATTGAGGTTTCCTTCAACTAAGTTCACTCCTTAGAGGAGAACTTGAGATATTTTGAGGGCTTCCTTGAATGAGAAAATTTTGTTCCCCGGGTTGGCTCTGTTATTCACAACTTGAGAGATATGCTTATCTCAAACAATAAATGTTTGGAGGTGTTGAGAGATATATCTATGATCGTTAGGTGTCATCTATCACTTGTTGAGATCCCTAACTAGGATGATCAATCTAGTGTTACTGGCTCACAAATTAATGTTGATATCCCTAGGGCATTAGTCCACATGGTTGATACTGGGCCTACTATCGATCTATATGTTGATAGTGTTATACCTAGCATTAATATTTCATAGATACCCTTAGGGTATAGTGATATGATTACTACTTCCAACCTTTGAAACCTCTATTAGTGTTGGTATGCATACAAGAGGTGGTACTGGTGGTGGTTCTAGAGGTGGTACCAACCCTCATGGCTATGTTACTCCACATTCATTGCCCTCACCTAACAACCCATTGTTGAATACAATTCTGCAAAATATGGGATAGTTACAACGAAAACTTTCTACTCTTGCATTTACTGCTAATCAATCCTAATTGCTTACGTATTATCATCATAGTCTCCTCGATCTAAGAATCTTAAACATGACCACTCCTCAAGGGGCATAATCATTAAGGTTCAATCAATATAATAGATAAGGATATCCTAACATTCATATTAATTCTTTCATGGTTGTTTGTAGTGATTATCACAACTTGGACTTTGTGTTGCTAAAGTTATTCTCTTTGTCCCTTAAGAGAACTATGCTAGAATGGTATAGTTCATTGCATCATTATTCTATCAATTCATTCGATCAACTTATAGAGACCTTTCATACACAATTTCAAGTGAACTTTAGAAGTAAGGTCACTATAGAAGACCTTTTTCATTGTAAGAGAAAACCCAATGAGAGATTTATAGAGTTCATCTCTCATTATCAGTCAATCTTTACAAAGATTCTTTTTACCCTACCAGATAGTGATTTAAAAATAATTTTCATCGGAAATTTGCAACTGACACTAAGGGAGAAATTGGTTCTTAATATTAACCCAAACATTACCAATCTATGATCTACACTCACTAAATATCAGCACAAGATGACTCGGTTTGGGGAATCTTCTTCAAGCTCTTGTGTTGATACTTTCATCTCAGTGTGCCTTCCATGGGAGGGTCTAAGATGAATAAGTCTCTGGTGAATTTTATTACTATCCCTTAGGTTATTGAGTTGCATGTGTAGGATCTACAATGAAATTGGGCCTTTACGAAGTTATTCAATTCTTACTCGAGTATAATGCAAAAGCTTTTGAAAGATAAACTTTTATCCCTACCTAAGATCATACCACTACCCAACAATAGACCATACCATCAATGGAATGATGGTTTCAAGTTCTATCATTATCATTGTGTTCATAGACACAATATTGAGCATTTTATTCATTTTAGACATTTACTCCAAGACCATATCAACAACAATGTTCTTCGGGTTGGTGATCGAAAATAGAATTCTAACAAGTCTATTGACAAAACCAACAATGAGATCCAAATATATACTGATATGTTCCCACCTCACTAATCCAATCTCATCTCTACATCATCAAACCATGAGCCAAGTGGTGGTTTGTTTATTAACATGGTCATCATCACTCAGATCTAGCCACCTAGCTAGAGGCTTAAAAATAATGATATATCTTTCACACCTCTAGATGCTCATTATATTGAAGAGCCCACCTTGTTGCACATCTCAGTTGAGATAAAAAAATTACATTATCACAAGTGTGATGATAGATCCTACATGTCACATTGATTTCATTACAGAGGGGGCTCTATTTATCAATAGGCTACATAGAGTGAGAAATAATGAGTGTTCTTTTTTTTTACACGCATGACAGTCTATCTATTTCTCCTCTAGGCAACACCACATTACAATCCTCATAGGACCCAAGGCAGTTGGTGCAAGAGCACCTAGTTTTGAGTCAAACTTCTTCATTTTGGTGTGTTTGTTCATAGTTTGGTTTTAGATGGTAAAAAAGAGTCTTCTCTTAGGTCATCATATGTTTTTTAAATGTTTTTTTAGGTTGAATGTCCTTAGGACAATGCATTTGCTCAATTTTGGCTTGTAAGCCCTTGTAAGCCTAAAATGGCATAATCTTGCATTTTGATGAAAAATGCCTTGAATAGCCTTGTTTGTCATTGGTACATGTTAATTTAATAGTCTTTAGTCATCCTAGATGGTTTGGAGGAGAAAACAAATCATGTAAGGCAAAAATGCACTTTTTGGCAAAAGTTGTCAAAGTTGCTTGACAACTTTTTGCAACGTTGAGCAACTTTTTGCTTTTTTGAGAAAAGGGTTGGTTAGGAAACCAATGGAGAGTTAGTTAGGCCAAAAATTGCATATAAATTCCCTGAGAATGAATGTAATGAGGTTGTTGAATTCCTGGAGTAGATTGGAATACAAATTGGAGAGCATTTTTGAGTTTTACCTTGCATTTTTCAAGAATTAGAGCAGCAGTCCATACTTAATGGATTGATTGCATTGTTGTTCTTTTCTTTTTATTTTGTACATACTCTTGTGGTGCTTAGGAATAATTGTGGTTAATTTTATTGTAGGTTTGGATTGAGTTTTCAATTTTGCAAGCTCTAAGCCTGAGTAGGGGTTTGAGAGGCCCAAACATGGTTTTAGCTTGAGGTCCTTTGAGTTATTCTCAGTAACCCTTGGGACTCGAGCCATGGAAACTTTGTACAGTGTAAATATTCTTTTTTTTCCTTTGGAGTACATTGAAATGCCAATAATCATATCCTAGGCAGGCTCATTCATAGCCCGGTTAGGAAATGAATGAAATTATGCTAGTGCTTGCAGGGATGAGCAGGGTTGGAAGTGCAGAGTGTTTGGCATGAGAAAGTGGGGTGTGGAAGAGAATATGTGTGAATTTGGAGGTGTGTAAGATCAAGGAAGACACCAAGCCCTTAGAAAAAGACCAAAACAAGCCAAAAACCACCTAAACCAAGCATTTCTCAAGTTCCATACCGGTACGATCATACTGTGATTTCTCATGTCATAAATTGGAAAGTAATCAAAAAATGGTATCCTAATAATCAAAGATTTTGTGAGGGTCTTTGGGGAAATTGTGAGCAAATCCACAAAACTGGTTAGCTAGGGCTATTTGGGGCTCTAGGGCTACTAGGCCTAGAAAATAGGGAATGGAAGGAGCGATGGGGAAATGAATCAAACCCATACTCAAAACCAGTTTATTACCCTTGGAAAACATCATAAACACCTACTACAACCTCTGCAAGCATTTGTTAGGAGATTGAGAGTGTGAGATTGGATTTACCCTTGTGAATCCAAACCATGCCTGAGCAACCAGTGAGCACATCTTGATTGGGAGCACTCCTAGAGAGTTGAGAGGTCTAAGTTGACTAGTAGATCAGATGACCAATGAAGGGAGCTCACTAGGACAACACTTGACTGCCCTTAAACAAGGAATTAACTCTCTTTGAGTATACCTCCCCATCATAGTGGTATCAGAGCAACCAAGATTTGGAAAGAAGCTAGCTTATGATAGACACTGAATTGGTAGGAGAGAATAGTCTAAGGATGGTGACCAATGTAGAGGTAGCAAAGAAGGTAGAAAACCAAGAAGAAGAAAATAGGCTCCTCAAAGAAAGATTACTACAACTGCAGAGCAAACTAGATGTAGTTGAAGATAAAATTGAGAAAGTGACAATGAAGGTCAATGAGGGGAAGGGTAAAGAAGTTGTAGAAGAGGATAGGACTCCTGAACCAGACCCTATTCTACCTAAAGAACCTTTCCTTAGAGAAATTAAATCCTTAGGAGGAAAATCCCTAGAAGGAGTGCCACTTTTTTGTGGAAAAATGGAGCCTAAGGTAATCCTGGAATGGACAGAGGGGTTGGAGAATCACTTTGAATGTGATGGAATTAGTGAGGCACAAAAGGTGAAGGTGGCGAAGTCTATATTGAGAGGGGCAACATTGACTTGGTCGAAATTTATTCAAGAAGAGAGGTAAAAAGAGGGCAATAACCCCATAGCTACTTGGAAGGGCATGTTAGCCAAGGTGAAAGAGGCATATATCCCTGAAGATTATGAGATCCAGTTGCATAAGAGGAGACAAAATTTGAGACAAAGAGACTTGGATGTGAGTAGCTACACTGAGGAATTTCAGAAGTTGTGTCTAAGATCCAAGGTGGTAGAGGATGAGAGCAACAAGGTAGCCAAATACTTAAATGGCTTGAGATGGAATATTTAAGAGGAATTAAGCTTGTTATGCCCCAACACCGTGCACAAGTGCTATCAGTTGGCACTAAAAGTGGAGGAAAAGAGCAAGAAGAAACAAGAACAAAGCAACAGAGGTAGAGGTAGGGGAAGAGATGGCAGAGGTTAGAGAGGTAGTTTTGGTGGAAGAAGTGTAGACCAAAAATCCCAAGGGGAATCCAAGTTGGTTGAGAAAAGTGGGGATTCCAATAGCAAGAGCAACTATAGAGGAAGGGGATCTAGCAACTCTAGTGGAGGAAGGTCTAGTGGATCAGGAAGAGGGTCTTACTTTGCCACCATGAAGTGCTAAAATTGCCATCAACTTGGAAACCCAACCTATAGATGCCTTGAGAAGTCTTCTTCATCCCAAGGAGGTGAGAGGAGAGTAAATTATGCTCAAGAGGATGCAGCAAACATGAAAGCATCAGAAGTAAGATTGTATTCAGAAGTTGGAGAGAACCTCATGATAAGGAGAGTCTTGATCAAAGAACCGGTTAAGGAGGAACCTAGCCAAAGGAGATCCTTGTTCAACATAAAATGTAAGATCATAGGAAAGGTATGTAGAGTGATAGTGGATTCAGGATCCACAGACAACATAGTGTCAGAGGAAGCGGTGAGTAAGCTCAATTTTCCAAGAATACCACATAGTGATCCCTATAGAGTTACATGGCTCAACAAGGGGAAGCATGTTCTTTTAAATGAACAAACTTGGGTCGAGTTCACCATTGGAGGCTAAAAAGACAAAATCTTGTGTGATATCTTGCCCATGGATGCTTGCCACCTACTCCTAGGTAGGCCATGACAGTTTGACAGAAAGGCAATACATCATGGAGAGAAGAATTCTTATACCTTCCAAAAGGATGGAACCACCTATAAAATCCAGTCCATAGGAGACCAAGTAAAGGGAAAATCCAAAGGTCCTAATGTGTTTCTAGTTGGTGAGAAAGAGTTCATCACCACACTCAAGGAGGGAGAAGGAGTGGGGTTTGCCATTGTTGTAAAACCAAAAGAGGATAGCAAGGAGAAGAAGGTGAGCATTCCTAAAGAAGTGCAGTAGGTCCTAAATCAGTTTGAGGACATTATTAGTGATGGAACACCAGCTACATTGCCTCCTCAATGTGTCATAAGTCATCAAATTGACTTTATACCTAGAGCTTCTTTGCCCAATAAGGAAGCTTATAAAATGACACCGGATCAAAACAAGGAGATAGCCAAGCAAATACAAGAACTCCTAGACAATGGAATAATCAAGAAGAGCATCGGCCCATGTATAGTACCCATTGTTTTGTCTCCAAACAAGGGAGGTACTTGGAGACTTTGCACTGACTCTAGAGCCATAAACTAGATCACTATCAGATATAGATTTCCCATCCCAAGAATTGAAGACTTGATAGATTGTTTGGGAGGTTCTGAATACTTCACCAAGATAGATCTCAAGAGTGGTTACCACTAAATCAGAATAAAGGAGGGTGATGAATGGAAGAAAACCTTCAAAACTACAGAAGGACTTTATGAATGGCTTGTTATGCCATTTGGACTCACAAATGCCCCTAGCACATTCATGAGACTCATGAATGAAGTACTCAGGGACCACATTGGTAAATTTGTTGTTGTTTACTTAGATGACGTCTTAATTTTTAGGAAGTTTAAAGATGAGCATCTTAAGCATATAGAAATTGTCTTGAGTAAACTATGTGATGAACAACTAACCATCAATTTGGAGAAATGTGAGTTTATGAAACGGGAATTGGTGTATCTTGGGTTTGTACTCTCAAGAGGTGGTTTGAAGATGGATACCTCTAAGGTGGAACCCATAATCAGTTGACCCACACCTAGCACAACAAGTGAAGTGAGAAGTTTCCATGGCTTGGCTCAGTTTTATAGGAAGTTCATCAGAGGATTCAATAAAATATGTGTACCCATGCTTGAGACAATCAAGGGACGTATGAGAACCAAGTTTGTATGGACAAAGGAATAAAAAAAGGGGATTTGATCTCTTGAAGACAAAGGTGGCTGCTCAATTGGTACTTATCCTACCAATCTTTGACAAGATCTTCATAATTGAATGTGATGCAACCAACATAGCAATTGGAGTAGTTTTGAGTCAAGACAATAGATCGGTTGCCTTATTCAATGAGAAACTCAATGATGAAAAGAAAAGATATTCCTGCTATGATTTGGAATTGTATGTGCTTGTCCAATCTCTTAGGAAATGGAGGCATTATTTTCCACCTAAGGAATTTGTGGTTTACACTAATAGTCAAGCTCTTAGCTTTCTTAATCCTCAAGAAAAGTTAAACCATAGGCATATTACATGGGTAGAGTATTTGCAATCATATACCTTTACCATTAAACACAAGGACAATGTAATAAGGTAGTTGATGCCTTGAGTAGGAGGTTACTAACAGTGCAAAAAGTGAATCTTAAAAGCATTGGAGTGGATAGTTTCAAGGAATTGTATGAAGAAGATGAAGACTTTGTTGTTGCCTACAAGATTTGCGGAGGGTTTGGAAACCATTTTCACAGTGAATATGCAAATTACACCTTGCAAGATGGCCTTTTTTTCAAAGGAAGACAGCTATGTGTGCCTAAAGGGTCTATGAGAGAAAACTTGATGCAAGAGAAGCATAATGGATGCTTGAGTGGACATTTTGGTTTGAACAAGACTTTGGAACTTGTCCAAAGGTTCTACTTTTGGCCAAAAATGCAAAGAGATATCAGAAGATATGTGGAGCAATGTGTGGTTTTCCAAAGAGATAAGGGTGCATCTTCCAATGTTGGTCTTTATCATCCTTTACCTATTCCCAACCGGCCATGGGAGTGTGTAAGTATGGACTTTGTGGTTGGTTTGCCTAAAACCAAGTCAAGTTTTGATAGGATCTATATTGTGGTAGATAGGTTTAGTAAGATGGCTCATTTTATTCCATGCAAGGTCACTCATGATGCTATCGACATTTCTCACTTGTTTTTCAAAGAGGTTGTTAGGATTCATGGTTTACCTATCAGCATTATGTCAGATGGGGATGCAAAGTTTATTGGTCATTTTTAGAAAACTTTGTGGCAAAGATTGGGTACTAATTTGTCTTTCAGTTCAACCTATCATCCCCAAATGGATGGCCAAACTAAGGTGGTCAATAGAAAACTTGGGAATCTACTTAGATGCCTAACAAAAGAGTATGGTCAAGCTTGTGATCAGATCATCTATCAAGTTGAGTTTGCCTACAATGATATTGTGAATAGGTCAATTGATAAAAGTCCTTTTGAGGTGGTGTATGGCATTCATCCTAGAGGAGTTTTGGAGCTTAGATATGAGGGAAAGATGGGACAGCGGAGTGGACATGCCTTAGACATGGCCCAATCAATGCAAGAGTTTCATGAGAAAGTTAGGACAGCCCTATTGGACACTACTCAAAAGATTAAGGACAAAATGGATGAGAAAAGGAAAGATATCTAATTTGTTGTTGGTGACTTGATGATCGTACATTTGAACAAGGCAAGACTTCAGAAAAGTGTCCCTAGAAAGATTCAGATGAGGAGGATAGCTCCTTGCAAATTTTTGGATACCTGAGGCAGACTTCTCTAAGCATGGAGTTCCATTTTCTTTGCTACCTCAAGGAGTCACTTGACTTCTTTTCTTTGGGAGAGTATGGTGCAGGAGCACCTAGTTTTGACTCCAACTTCTTCATTTTGGTGTGTTTTTTAATAGTTTGGTTTGATATGGTAAATAAGAGTCTTCTCTTAGGTCCTCATCTTTTTTTGAAATGTTTTGGTAGGTTGAATGTCCTTAGGACAATGCATTTGCTCAATTTTGGCTTGTAAGCCTAAAATGGCATAATCTTGCATTTTGATGAAAAATGCCTTGAATAGACTTTTTTGAAATTGGGACATGTTAATGTAATGGTCTTTAGTCATCCTAGATGGTTTGGAGGAGAAAACAAAGCATGTAAGGCAACAATGCACTTTTTGGCAAAAGTTGTCAAAGTTGCTTGACAACTTTTTGCAACGTTGAGCAACTTTTTGCATTTTTTAACAAAGGGTTGGTTAGGAAACTGATGGAGAGTTATTTAGGAAAAAAATGGCATATAAATTACTTTATAATTAATTTAATGAGGTTGTTTAATGCCTGGAGTAGATTGGAATGCAAATTGGAGACCATTTTTGAGTTTTACCTTGCATTTTTCAAGAATTAGAGCAGTAGTCCATACTTAATGGATTAATTGCATTTTTGTTCTTTGATTTTTGTTTTTTACATATTCTTGTGGTGCTCAAGAAGCATTGTGGTTAATTTTATTGTAGTTTTGGATTGAGTTTTCAATTTTGCAAGCTCTTGGCCTCAGTAGGGATTTGAGAGGCCCAAACATGGTTCCAGCTTGAATTCCTTTGAGTTCTTCTCAATAACCCTTGCGAATCAAGCCATGTAACCTTTGTACAGTGTACATGTTCTTTATTTTCCTTTGGAGGTCATTGAAAGTCCAATGAGCATAATTTCCTAGGTGAGCTCAGTCATAGCCCAGTTAGGAAATGAATGAAATTATGCAAGTGCTTGTAGGGATGAGCAGGGTTGGAAGTGCAGAGTGTTTGGCATGATCAAGTGGGGTGTGGCATAGCATATGTGTGAATTTGGAGGTGTGGAAGATCAAGGAAGACACCAACCCCTTAGAAAAAGACCAAAACAAGCCAAAAACCACCTAAAACAAGCATTTCTCAGGTTTTGTACCTGTACGGTCATACTGAGATTTCTCATGTCATAAATTGGAAAGTACTCCAAAAAGGTATCCTGATCATCAAATAGTTTGTGAGGGTCTTTGGGGAAATTGTTGAAAATCCACAAAAACCAGTTAGGTAGGGCTAATTGGGGCTCTAGGGCTACTAGGCCTAGAAAATAGGGAAAGGAAGGAGCGATGGGGAAATGAATCAAACCCATACTCAAAACCAATTGATTACCCTTGGAAAACATCATAAAAACCTACTACAATCTCTTCAAGCATTTGTTGGGAGATTGAGAGTGTGAGATTGGATTTACCCTTGTGAATCTAAACCATGCCTAAGCAACCAATGAGCACATCTTGATTGGGGGCACTCCTAGAGAGTTGAGATGTCTAAGTTGACTAGTAGATCAGATGAAAAATGAAGGCAGACCACTAGGACAACACTTTAATGCCCTTAGACAAGGAATTAACTCTCTTTGAGTATACCTCCCCATCAGCAGTGTCAAATACCTTTGTCGTGATCCCTAAATTGAACCTATTTTGAGTTAAGCTAGGTATCCCCTAGTTGATCACCATGGAAGCAGTCCCTTTGGTTATTCACAAATGTTTGAAGTTCTCTCATGAGGGTATAATGTACATTGTCTAGGACACTAGATTTCAGCCACTGATTTCCCATGGGGGCTTTTCACTAGATCATTTTTGCCTTGCTCTAATTGGGCCTATGCTTCCTTGTGGAGACTTGTTATATAAAGATTACTATAAATATAAAATGAGGGAGTTGGTTTCTACATCAATTCATCTTATGGTTTCTTTATCTCCCAATGCATTATTTTTTGCTCCTTCCTTGTTCGCTCTTGTGTTGCAGTGATTTGTATCTTCTACCCCTTGTTCATTAGGGGATAAGAATATACCTACTCCTTAGGGTAGACCTCCTCACCCTCCTTCAACTACGTAGCCTTTGGCGGTGTCTTATGTTCCTATGGTTGCACCTAGTGCAAGCAAGGGAAAGACACCCACGTTGTCCATGTCCATGATTTTCCCTCCATTTGAGCTTTTTATCATGGATAATATCCCTCATCTTACCTAATATAATAAGGGTAGGTGTTCACCCTGAGCTAATCTATCACCTTTGGCTCCTATGCCATAGCCTCCTAGTGTACCCCTTATTCCTCTAACTGCTCCTAGAGAAAAAAAGGAAGGATTCCCATGACTATGTCTGTAAGACTTGTTTCAATAGCACCTCCTACTCCATCGATTGGGCCTTCCCCTCTACTAGAAATGGCTTTGGAGGCCTCTCCCATGGAGCACAATGTTAATTAACCTTCTCAAACTTCCATTCTTGGTCCCCCTTTGTGATAGAACCAACTTGTGTGTGAGTGTAAGCATTGTCATCGGGTGATGACTTGGGAGTGTGAAGCCACCTTGAAGGGTACGGGTGAGTTGTCAGTGCCTGCCCCTACTTTAGTTGTTTTTGAGCTTGTTCTCACTTTTATTACCCATACTATTGTCACACCTTCTCTATCTACTATGATGCTTATTATTGCTCCAACAATTGTTGATTAGCCTCACCCTAAAAGGGCACATGTTTTCATCGCTCCCTCCTTGGAGTCACCCTTCATCACCACCTTTCTTGATGTTGCTTCATTTTCCCAACCCATTGATATGCTACATACATAGGTTATGTCCAATCCAACATTGTCCAACTTGCCTACCTCACAGCCTCATTTGAATCAATTTTTTCCTAGGGCACTTAAACCCCCTATAGCTGATCAAAGGCCTTCACCTTCACAGAAACCTAGTAGAAGTTTGAGCAAGGCCCCATCCCTGAATTTCGTCATTGGAATCCAGATCCAACAACATTTTTCTCTATTTTAATGTCTATTTCTTTATCTACATCTATTTTTTGTTGAGGAGGTTCCACCTTTGGAGTTTGTCCTTGTCCCTCTTCTAGAGGTTGGCGGTCTGACTCTTGTGTCATTGTCTCAAGCTGAGTCACCTACCTCTTCTAATAAGGGGAACTTGTTTTAATCCTTAGAGGATATCTTGACACTATCTATAATTTTCACACAAACATTCACCCTTGCCTCTCAGGAGCTTATAGATGAGAATGTGGAAGTTGCATCATCCTTGGATCTTGCTTCTCACATAGTTCCTAGTGTTGCCCTCATGGATATACCTCTTTGATCTCATCCTCCCTCTCATATGATAAATATTGGGAGGATGATGACCTGATGGTGGGTAACTACTAGGATAGTTCCCTCCTTTTATTTATCTTGTAGGATAGGGTGTGCATGTTTGTGTTTCCCCATGCTTGCTTTATGTGTTTTGTACCCTTCTAAAATACCCAAGTTACAATGTTGGAACTTGGAAATAGGGGTTTATGACTATCTTTATATGTATGTGCTCCTTTGAAGGACCCAAATCACTCTATAGGTTCTTAGAAACAATGGACTATCTGACATGTCTTTTTCTATTTTTTAATTGCCCTTCTTCTCTCTATTGTATCTTGATTTTCCAAATTTAGGGATGATGCAAAGTGTTGGGGTCATTTAGGCTCTCATCCATGTTGACCCAAGTTTTTATTTTATCTTTGCTTTCATGTGCATTATTCAAATCCATCAACTTCAGGACCATGATGAGTAACTCATATGTAGCTATATGTATTATTTAATTTTACTATTGCGAGTTCTTTTGACACTGAACTATCAGATCCCCCTATCTCTTTGTGTGTTTTTTATGTTGTGTGTTTTATGTGTCATTTGTTGCAAGGTGGAATTCCACAAAAATGTCTCGTTATGTTGACATGACACAAATCTTCTCCTTAGAATGACATGTGTTTCACGCATATCATTCTAAGGGGAGGCTATCATGTCTCTCCATTTTTTCATATATTCATTAGCATCTTATTTATCTACATTATTTACGTATCCATATATCTATTGATCTTTATTTTATTTGTTACCTTTGTGGGAGTCAAACCACTTGATATTATTTTTTATTTCCTTTGTGGGGACCAAACCACTTGATCTCTATTTATCACCTTTTGGGGGGCCAAACCACTATCTATCAAAGCAATCTACGATCTCTCTATCATATGACTATCTAGCATAGCACAACTTGCTACCCATACCGATGATTTTTTTAATCTCATTGATCACTATCTTGTTATCTCAATGTTTGATTACACCATTTTATTATATCATCTTATCAAAAAGTTTTCTTTTTCATATAACATGTTTATCTATAGCTAACATTTTTATTATGAAACAAGTTAGGATCATCTCATGAAGGTTCAAGTCTCTTTCCTAAGGGAAACTCCACACGGTTAGAGGATTATGCTTCCCCTTTATGTCTCAGTAAAATCTTCCTAATATTTTTCTACTTTAGCTCGCATCTTGTGACAATGATACACTTGTTAAATTGGGGGAAAAATATAGTGTTGTAAATTGCACCCAATATAATTCTATGTTGCATAAGCACCTTTTCTTTACGCTGATTGGATAACTCTTTTACCTTTTTGTCCTTTTATCTACTTAGCTTTCTCTTTCATCCTTTATTCTATCATTTTCCCGACCTTCCCCATGAATCTGCAATCCATAGGTGGTCATTTGAGTGTTACACATGTGACTAGCATGATTCATAATGCCTCTTCCCATGGCCACTATTTTCCATTTCATCCTTGAGCCTCATATCTTGCCTTTTTGGCCTTCATTTTCCTCTCTAATCAATCCAATCAATCTCTCTAGCACTCTACATAATCTACAACTTTTTGATCATTTTTTGCATTCCCTCATTGATGCACTTCATTCATCTTGCTACCATTGGTGTAGCTATATGTTTGAGGATTCTTGGTGATCACCTTCACTCCAGCAAGCTCTTACTTATTTTTTGTTGAAGGGGGGTTTCTTTCTCCCAATTTTCATTGCATATCCAATAGCATATATTATTCATCTTGTTTATCTCATATTCTCGTATATCATCTTCTTTTCCATTATCTATCATCTTGGTTTCCTGTGGAGGTGGAAACACCAAATCAAGGCTCTAACTGTGGCAGACCTCTAAAACACGGCTCCAAAATTTCATCTCCATCTATTTTGTGTGCAAATTATTGAAGTAAATTTATGAGTTAACTGGAGGCATCAATTGTTGGACTATTGTGAGTTTCTTTCATCTTTTCTTTTGTTCCTTATTAGTGTTGTTATCTTGTTTATTGTTGTTTTGATCTTTTCATATTATTAAGAGTCTAAAGAAATCCTAAAGTCTAGTCATTTTGCATTCTCTATGTGAGACTATGTACTTTGTATGTATAGGACACTAGCGCATCATGTTGTCGTCCACAACTCGCAGGTGCATCCTCGAACAAAGAGAAAGAAGATGTCATCAAAGGATCTCTATGACCTATCCTTTCATATTTAGTGGTTAAAATAGTTTTATTGTTATATATGCTTCTCGTATTCAATAATTTTCCATTCATAGGTTTGAATAGTTAGCTTCTTGTATCTTCTTGGCTCACTAGAGAGTCAGTTTAGTGAGGTAGCAAAGGAAGGTTTTCTCCTTGACCTTGCATCACTTCAAGTGTAGCAAATCCCCTCCTCTACATAATGACCTTTTACTTTTCAAAACTTTATTAGTCATGAATGTATTACTGCAAAACTTAATCATCCACAATAGTAGTATAAATGAAAGATCAAGCAATTGAGAACACAAGAACACACAATTTATGTGGAAACCCTTATGGAAGAAAACCACAAAAAATATTTGTTTACATATATTTTTCTTACAAAATTAATAGGCACCAACCCACAAGAGACACCAATCCCCTCAAACTATAGGCACAAACTCCAACAACTAAGCACTAACTTAGTGACAAATACTAATCCCTCTTTAATGAGAGACACCAACCTCAAAAGACAAGAATTGGGTCTTTTTAAATTTTATACAAATCTACTTGTTGTTACAAAAGTTTGCACCCTTTCTTGAGCTATTAACTCAAACAACCTTTTGAAACATGGAAATAACCTCCAAGTGTGGGACCTTGTGCACATGAGGTTGAATCTCAAGAGAAGGTTGGCTTCCTTTTTTATCAAGGTGCAACATTGAACCAACCCGACACTTGTAAAGCCTATTCCTAAACCTATTCTACTAACTTGCAAGGGGAGAAGGAGTGCAAAAAAGTAAAAGAAGTGATGCACCAAGATTGTGTTGGCAATTGACACTCAATTGGTTGGTTTCACTATGTTTTCATTGATGGAAACATGGTATCTTGTTATGGTTTTATGTTTTGGTTCAGTTATGTACTAGCAAACACTTCACAAACACTACACCGGCACCAACACTGACACTGGCAGGATAGAAGGATTTCTTTGGTTACCGGCAATGCAAGCTGACATGGTTTAGAATATTGTTATTGGCATTGGAGGTTGACATCTCTTGGATCTGGCATCAGCAATTGATTTTGATATTCATGTATTTATGTTATCTAGCTGACATGTAATTTGATATTGTAATTATCTTTGTAAGCCGACATGAGGCATGATAAATTGTATAGGGTATATAGGTCAGTTGGATTAGATCATTTTGATATGGATATGGTAATGGATATGTGGATGTGATATAATGATAAATATATCAAAGAGATCATGTATGTAAGGATATTTATGTAAGGGTTCTTCTAGTAAAGGGTTTAGGGTTTCAGACCAGAACAGACAGAGCTTAACTGGAACTGTATTCTGGCATAGAAGATGCTATCTTAGCAATTCACTCATTTCTCTGGTTTGAAGTTTGGATTAATATGTAGTCAGTGAGGCTCCTTTTGTGATTGAGCAATGTGCTCTAGGTTGTAAGCCTTCCTACAAGTGCAGGCCCCTTATATTTTGTAATATCTCTTCATATGGCTAGTGGATTGATATTGTTGGTCACAAATCCCACCGTGGTTTTTCCTCTTTGAGGTTTTTAACGTATAATTATGTGTGTTATGGTTCTCATTTATATGATTCTCTTATTGGTTTCTTTACTTATTTCAATTCTATATGTACCAGTATACCGGTTGGTGTATGCATGGTTTAATAAGGCTAAAATTGATCTTCCTGGTATGACACTGATTCGCCCCCCCCCCCCCCCTCTTAGTGTTATTGGATTCCAACAATTGGTATTAGAGCAACTTAATTTTCTTCTTAATGTTATTTTTTATGAATGACACTCCCGGTTTTGGGAATAGACAATGGGCATTTGATATCCCAGTAGGGAGACAATTCAAATAGTCAATTGCTACTTTAGGCAGTCAGAGAGATGATAAAGTGTGGGGATATTTTAAGGCATTCCAGAAGGATATGAAGTCTAGAGAAAGGGTTCACAAGCATATTGTTGAAAAATACTCAACTAACATATGCTTCATGGTGAAGAAGGATGAAACACTTATGGAAGCGGTTAAGCCCTGATAGATTTGGATTGAGGAAATGGGCTATGAAGTTGATGCACATATCCTTGATGTGCAAAGATGTTGATTGATGCACCTATTGATGAAGCTGAGAATCTCTATGGTACAGCAAAGCAAAAGACACAAGAGGTTGAAACAAAGTTCAATCGGAAGAAAAGAGAGAAGCGGGAAGGAAAGGCAAGCAAGTTTGTAGAAAAGGTCTCACATGACATTAAAGCATTGATTGATGTTGTCCCAGAGAAAGGAAGGAAGAGGAAGGATCTAGAAGTACACATTGAGCCTATTACAGTAGAGTTTGAATCTGAGGATGACACACCCTTGGCTTTCAAGACGGTTATAAGGAATAAAACAGAGGAAACCAAGGTAGAAGCTAAAAATTAACTGGTTAGGAGAGTCACATTCATGTTACCGACACAGAAGCAAGCACCAAAAGTAACACCTTCAACTTCATCCGGCTACAAAAAGGAAGAAGAAGAAGAAGAATGACATTGATACGGCTACTCAATCTGGTAATGTAACTATCATTCCACCAAAAACTTGTACAAAATTAGTAGATGAAATAACTAAGGATGGCATGTTAAAGAATGTATAGTTTTACTATGATAGTTTAGACAATGTTGAACAAAGAGAGGTAGAGGAAGCAGTTTTGTTATATTTGGATATTTATAAGAAAGCCTTCATAGAAATTGAAAACCAAATACCAACATAACTATATGATATGTTAGATGCTAGGAGGCTATCAGCAATACAAGAAGACAAGCATATTAAAATTCAAGAGTTGTTATCTATTTGTGTTTCTATTACTCCAAAGGAAATGGATAAGACACTTGAGGTTGCAGATAGAAAAATCTTTAACAACAAACATAGAATAATTAGTCTTATGCTAGGAAGGGTAAATGAGATAATAAAGGAGACCCAAAAGGCAAGGGCTAATTTCTTTGAAGAGAACTGAGGTTTCTTTACTTCACCGAAATCAAAAAAAGACACTGTAGACACCCCGATTGAAGGGAAAGGAAAGGGTATTATGGGTACTTCACCCTCAATTTTGAAGAACATTAAGATAGTGAAAATCAAGCCCCCGGTAGATACAAATGTACAGTCAAATGCTACGATATCGGCAAATACAAAAAGTGAAAAGGTTGATATTGTACAAGATACTAATATTGATGATAACAGTCCTCCAGATACAAATGTACAGGTTGAGGTTATAGTTCCTACAAAGGAACCAACAGTTACAGAGACTGCACCAAGTGGAGAAGCCATCGGTGCAAGTGAGGAAGCTATTAAGGATAAATCATCAAAGGAGAAGAAAGGGGAATCCGACAGGGAACCGATAGTAGGTCCATCATTGTTGTCAATTGACACCTTGTAGGTTGTAAAGAAAAACATAACTGAGATGAGTCTTACTAAACTTGTGATGATGGCTGCACAGAAATTGATGAAGGAGGGATCTATGGATAAAGGGATTATTGATCAATCTATCACTATTTTTCACAGAATAGTCCCAAATTGTAAGTTTGACAGAGAAGCGAGCCCATCTGGCAAGCTTAAGATAATTATTGAGCACATTTCAAAGGATTTTCAATCCTTGCAGCAGATTTCAAACTGGCAAGCACTGGAGAGGTTCACACAAGCTAAAAGAGCTACATTTGATCAAGTAATTAAATCTGAGAGGAAAAAGATTGATGAAAAATTGAAATTGATAGACAATCCTTTGAAACAGTGTACAAATATTTACAGGTTATGTTGTAACACAAATGTACTTACAACTAATGTGGATAAGAAGATTAAGGAATTTCAGGAGAAAATTGCAGGTATAGCTAATTCTTTTGATGGATTAAATTCATTGACTACATCTATTGATGGTCAAATTTTGGTTTTGGAAGCCCAAATTTCTATTCTTGAGAAAGAAAAAGACAAAATCATAAGAAGAGCCAGAAGTCTTAGAGACTTGGTGAGTCCCCGGTTGGATTCACTCAGTGTACATAAGAAGGAGTGTGTGGATATGGTTGGAAAGCCCACATTGGTAGAGCTAAGTGAGAAAGAGTCATTTGCACATATACTAAATGGACTTGTATCTATTTCCAGCACTTTCAAAACTAGTTGGGATACTTATCTTGAGCTATTGGAGAAGGCTTATGCGGAAATTTTTAAATTTGTTAAGCTCTGGTAAGATATTTTTGGGATACTCATTGTACAGTTTTGGATCTTTGGCATTCTTTTTGGAATTTTTGATGGCATTAATGTCAAAGGGGGAGTGGTATAGATGTGAAAAAGAATAGAAGGAGTTGTATACATTAGGGGGAGTATGGAATACTTTTTCATTGATGAATATTCAGCTCAGGGGGAGCAGGCAAGATGAAACTGATAGATGAAACCTTGACCATTTTTCACATGAGTGTTGCCATCAATACCAAAGGGGGAGATTGTTGGAAATTGACACTCAATTGGTTGGTTTCACTACGTTGTCATTGATGGTAGCATGGTATCTTGTTCTAACTTCATGTTTTGGTTCAGTTATGTACCAACGGGAACTTCACAAATACTACATCGGCACCGACACCGGCAGGATAGAAGGATTTCTTTAGTTACCGGCAATGCAAACCGACATGGTTTTGAATATGGTTATCGGTATTGGAGGACGAAATCTCTTGGATCCAACATCTACAATTGATTTTGATATTCATGTATTTATGTTATCTAGCCAACATGAAATTTGATAATGTAATTATCTTTGCAAGCCGACATGAGGCATGATAAATTGTATAGGGTATATAGGTCAGTTGGATTAGATCATTTTGATATGGATATGGTAATGGATATGTGGGAGTGATATAATATGAAATATATCAGAGAGATCATGTGTGTAAGGACATTTATGTAAGGGTTATTCTGGTAAAGGGTTTAGGGTTTCAAACCGGAACAGACAGAGCTTAACCGGAACTGTATTCTGGCATAGAAGATGTTATCTTAGCAGTTCACTCATTTCTCCAGATTGAAGTCTAGATTTATATGTAGTCAGTGAGGCTCCTTTTATGATTGAGTAGTGTGCTCTAGGTTGTAAGCCTTCCTACAAGTGTAGGCCCCTTATATTTTATAATATCTCTTCAAATGGCCAGTGGATTGATATTGTGGGTCACAAATCCCACCGTGGTTTTTCCTCTGTGAGGTTTTCCACATATAATTTTGTGTGTTATGGTTCTCATTTATGTGATTGTCTTATTAGTTGCTTTACTTTTTACAATTTTGTATGTACCGGTATACCGGTTGGTGTATGCATGGTTTAATAAGGCTAAAATTGATCTTTTCGGTATAACATTGATTCACCCCCCCGCCCTCTGAGTTTTATTGGATTCCAACAGATTGAAATTGGTCTTCCCCTACCTCTGAATGCACAAGACATATATAAAATTACCCAAACATACACATATTTCCCATTCTAATCAGCTCCAAAGGATATATGCAAGGGTTAGGATCCTATAAGGTGATAGGAATAATGAAAGCAATTCATAAACAAAACCTACAGAGATGTTAACACAATCACACAAACTGGAAATACAAAAAAGTACATTTAAATAGAAAGGTAAGATACATTACACAAGGTGTTTGAATTGAAAAGAGGTAAAATAGATAATTCTATTGATGTAAACACAAGGCAAAATTACAGTTACAACTCAGAGTGTGTTGAATTCAGAAACCCTAACCAACTGGGGCTAGGTTACAGAAGAAACGAAGATACATGAATTAGGTCAAAGATCTGATTGCTTGCATGCTAAAATACATTTACTCCATTAAATAAGGATAAAAATAGGCATTGATGTAGTCGATACAAGCAGGAGACATCAAAATCTGGGTGGCTCTGTCATAAGGATGGCATCTAATTGTGCTTTGTCAGCATAGAAAATTTTTCTACATACAATAAATGGGCATGGGAAACCTTGAGAAACATCTGCAGGGTCTAGATGAATTAATTAAAGCTATCCTACATCAAGTGGAAGTGGTTGGATCAATATTAGATCAATTTCAGGTCATTGATGAGGTCAAAATTAAATGTTGACCTGCTAGTTAGAAACAACCCTCGGGAATTTGTTTGAATTCAAACATCCATCTCAGGTTTAAATGCGGTCCGTTAGATCTAGCCCTCACATAAATAACCGACTGAGATCGAGTGAGGAATTCTTCACAACAGGTGATTAAAGCACCGTTATCGATCTACATCTGTTTTGCAAAATGGATAGTAGAGATCGAGCGAGGGGCCCACCATTTACCTCATGCATCTCTCTATAGCTTCCTAGGTGGATTTTCCTTTATGTTTTGTCACTTGCAAAAATATGAAGTAATATAATTTACTCCTTGCATTCCTCTGAAGCTTCGTAGATGCATTTTATTTCATTTTTTTCTACCTGCAGACTTGTGTAATGCATATTTCACCTATCACCGATGTCATCATTTGAAAGTTATCGGGCCAATGAAATGGCCCCACATCAATTTCCCATTAGCCTCAACAATCACTGGCCCCACTTTATCATTATTTTATTTCACCTCTGCAACTCCACAAATGCAATTTTCTTTAAGTTTAGTCACTTGCAGAACTACAAAGTAACACACTTTACTTCATTTCTTTCCATAGCTTCTGATGAATACTAAGAGAGGGGGGTGAATTAGTATGCCAAAAATCCTTGAGCTGAAACACTTTGCAAGACTAACAGCAAACTGGTAAAACAGTTTAACAGACAAACCAGTTAACACACATGCAAACCAAATAGCAAATAATGCATTCACCCACAGAAGCACAAACACCGTAACACAAGAGATTTTGACGTGGAAACCCAAATGGGAAAAACCACAGTGAGATGGAACTCACAAGTAACTATCTATAGAATAGGAACCAAACCGGTTAAGGTCAGACCGGTTAAGGTCTTACAATGTTCTTTACCAGAATAGATCCTGTTAGGAATCTCAATCTCTGTTAGGAGATAAGTCCGATTAAGGACTACCTTGCTAGAGGATTTTAGATCCACATATGTGAACCACCTTGTTAGAGGATTTACAAAAGGCTTTTGGGCCTACCCGATTAAGGGCTATAGACTTGTCAAAGATGTGAGTAATCAACAAGTGTTTGATCTAGCTAATAGCACAGACTGCTTGGTTAGATCCTTGATAGCTCGATCTTAATGCACTCTAGCATTACTTCAGTCTTCTACACATTCATATTCTCTCCAATTCCTCAATCACCTTAAACCCTAGCAATAACATAAACTTTCTCTATATCCACATCAACAACCTAAAACCCTAGACATGATGTCCTTATAAAGGAATCTGATTTCATGTCGGTCCAATAGGATTACATTACAATTTCCTAGGTTCAATGAACCTGGACATACTTGGTACCACGACACAAAAAGCATTGTTAACGTGTCGGCACCGTCAAACAATCGGTGGATGGTAGCTCATCTCAAAATGTCGGTTGGTAACTCATCACAGAGTATTACCGGTTCATACAATATGTCAGTTTAAGTAAAATGTCGGTTGTCGGTTTGACAAAAATGAAGACTAGTAAAAATGTGTTATGCCGCTTTAATCCCTTGAACCGCTTGGGGTCAACATGTCGCTTCAGACCGGTAAACATGTTCTGCAAAATACCAATAATCTAAAGACTATAATACATCATACCGGTTGGAACACATTCCGGTTGAGGTCTAACTCATACATATAAAAGAGATCTCAATGCAAGTGTGTGTCCATCAATGACAATCACAACATAAACATCAAAAATGCCAACAATCTCCCCCTTTGGCATTGATGGCAACACTTAGGAAAATAAAATTTTGTCATCTAAGTGTTTTACAACAAAATCATGCCATTAGAAAAATTGCTCCCCCTAAGCATATACACTATCCCTTTAACAATACAATGTATAACACTTTTGCATATAGAGCATAAACATTGAGATATTCAGAGCATATATCAAAATTTTGTTTACCAGATACTTCTCCCAAATAGAATTCTTCTCCCCCTTTGCCAACAATGACAAAGTACAGCTAAACAACCCTATTTTCATTTGATATTAAAGTAATAAGAGTTTATAACAATAAGGAATAATACTTGTCAAAAACAGATTTAAAGTCCTGCAAGAATTGTTTCATCGACAAAGACCAAGACTCAAGTAGGGAGGTGGCTACTTCTTTTTCTATCTGCATCTGGGAGACCTGTTCTTCCATGGCATCTATTGTACTCATCTCCTATGAAACTGTCAAGGCATCCAGGTTCAAATAGCACTTCTAAAGAATTTGCAGTCGTGGGAGTAGAACCAGTTGTAGCTCCTGCAAATCTCTAGATCAAGTGTTGATCTCTTGCTCCATTTTTGCTGACTAGATGTGAAACCGGTGAATAGTTTGCCCATAGGTTGTAAAGGAATCATAAGGTGGCTTGAATGTGCTCAAGTAGGACTGCAAGTCCATTTCAAGTTTTTGCTTCTGAGCTAGCACATCATCATAGAATAGATGAGGTTGGCAGATTTTGCTGAGTAGCAGATTCCCCTCATCTAGAGCATCCCTTATATCCTTTTGTTCTTTCTTTAGTTCAGTCTAGAGCTCATTCAACTTCTTCACCAGAGCTATATTAAGATATTTTTGATGCTCCTTCTTGACATTAGCCTCTGCTGCCTCTTCAAGGCTTTGCACCTGATCATCCACTACTGTGCATAGGAGCTTAAGTTTAGCTAGTGATGAATCGGTGTTGGGAAGATTTGTACCGGGTATCAAACCGGTAAGAGTTTCCATAGAAGCTTGAATTACATCCTGCTCCTTCTTCCTTTGAATGATTTCAAGGTGCTCTTTAGCTACCTTGATGCTCTGCATTAGCTCTATTTCACTTACAGACTGGAGATCGATAGGACTGGTGATATCAGCTAGTTTGGCTTGACTCCCGGTTGCCTTCAGAGTCTCCATTTGGGTGCTCTTCTCCGCTTCTCCTGCCTTGTCCTCTTTTGCTTTCTTCTTCTTCACTTCTCTCCTCTTCTCCACTTCCTTATCCTCCTCTTCCTTCTTCCTTTTCTCTACTTCTCTCATCTTTTCCTCTTCTTTTTCCTCCTCTTCCTTCTTCTTCTTCTTTGCTTCCTTCTTCTTCTCCTGTTCCTTATCTTCTTCTTCCTTCTTTTTCTTTTCATCTTCTTGCTTCTTTTTCTCTTCTTCATCCTTCTTCTTCTTCTCCTCTTCATCTTTCTTCTTCTTCTCTTCTTCATCCTTCTTCTTTCTCTCTTCTTAATCTTTCTTCTTCTTCTCTTCTTCAGCCTTTTTCTTCTTCTTCTCTTCTTCAGCCTTGTTCTTCTTCTCCTCTTGTTCCTTTGCCGCTTCCTATCTGTCCTCGGCTTGTTTATCAACCTATTTAGCCTGTTGGTTCTGCCCTATTGCCTTAGATGGTGTTTCCTGAGTAACATCCTCAACACCTAGAGCATCGACATTAATGGTGTCGATCGATTCAACAACTAGATTTCCTTCATCATCAAATACTTCATCCAGTTTGGATATAACCGGTTCTTTTTCAGCTTGCTGGTTGGCTAGACGTGCTTTGTGAGTCTAGATAGTGGTTACCATATGCTGATGAGTGTCCTTTTTGACATCATCAACTCTTCCTTCTAACAGCCAGAGTCTTCTTCTTCTAGTGAAGAAGAGTCCTTTATTTTGGTCAATGACATCAAATAATTTTGAGTTTGAAAGGTCGGGAAAGTAATGTGCAAAAACTTTCTCCCTAATTTCCTGTTTTGTTTCTATCGCAATGTGCCATCTATTATCTAATAACATGTATAAAGAATCCGGTGTCTGAGATTTAATCTCTAAGGGCGACCGGTCATTAACACATAAATATTGAATTATTTCCTTTTCAACCGCTTCCTTTTCATCATCATTAAAGTCATCAAAATAATCAATTAAGTCATTTAACACTTTTCTCCTAATATTCTTTATTGTTCTTTGACAATGTGTCAAAGGTTTATAGGAAGAGATATCTATATTTACCGGTGCAGATGATGTCGGTTCATTCTTTGTCTTCTTTCGTGTCTGTCTCGCCTTCTTGGGCTGCTCCTCAGACATAGTTTCCTCTGAGTCCGATGAATTGCTTTTTGTCTTCCTTTTCCTTTCGAAGACTTTAGCCAGTGTTTCTTCTGGTTTCTTTTTGGCTAGTGACTGCTTGGTTACTTTTGGAGTTGCAGTAGTAACCGATGTTGATATTGCAGGCACTACCTTTGCCTTCTTTACTGCCGGTTCTTTTTCTTTCATTGCTGGTGGTTCCTCAACTGGTGCTATCCTCTCTAGGTAGGTGCCGGTTCTCTTCACCATAGGATCAAGTGGTAAGGCAATAAGGGTAGAGGCATACCCTTCTAGCATATCATACATCACCTCATAGCCCATTGGCTCCACTTCTTCCTGTCTAGGCTCAACAGCCTCCATTATGCATTTATCTACTTGGATGGTGAAGCAGATATTGTCTTCATATTTCTTGATGATGTCACCTGACATCCTCATCCTTTGGCTCATTTTCCATTTGAACTCATCAAAATACTTGTTCAGAACATCAGGGTAACTGGTTCCAATTGCTTCAATGCTTTCCTTGATTTGCTTAGTCACCGGTTGGTCAGCAGACCACTGGACATCTCCTACTCCTGGAAAATAGCCTTGGAAATAGAAGAACAACCCAACCAGTAGTTGTCCAAACTTGAACCTTAGTGCATTATCCTTTTTGATTGATTTCAAGTTCAATAGGAGTTGCCTTTGCATACCGATGCACAAGTCAAATGATGCATCCTCCTTTATCATCCAGTAAGTGGCATTTACCATTGTAGCGGATACAGAGTTAATTCTGCTAGCAGAGAATTTCTAGTAGCCTACCACCATGTAAGCAAACTTAACCAAATCATCCTTGATAGAATTGATTGTCATGCCTCGTGAGTCACTCACTGAACTAGTGAGCTTGGACATTTTAATTTTGCTTACAATCCTTAGGGCTGGCACTTCCCCTATGTTGTAGAAACCGGTGACGGCATGAATTGCCTACGACGTAATATCATGCATTCTCTCCAGGTACATCTTGTCACCATGGACTCTGGTCAGAATGATTCTTATATGATACTCTGTGAAATCCTCCAGGAAGTAAACAGCATTGTGAAGCTTCTTCTTCTCCAGAATACTATACTCCGGTTTGATCTTCTTATCTTTTCCACAAAACAAACCTAACTAGGAGTGGATAGCTAGAGACCCTAGGTCTTCAATCTTGCAATCTATGTAGTTAGAGATTCCCTCTTCTACTATCACACCAGTTGGAACTTGTGATAGGGCATTATACTTAGACTTTTGTTGGATAAAACTTGCAGACTCAACAGATGCACTAGAATTGGTATGCGATGCAGAAGCCATGATAGAAATTTTAAGAACTCGAGAAATAACTTTTGAAACTCATGAAATTAGGGCTTGCAAATTCTCCTTCACTTCACACTTTGTCAGTTGCTGAATCACTGCTTTGTGTTCTCCACTTGACCATTTGCAATTTGAATTTGAATCTCCTTTGTGGTTTCTCAATTTCTCAAAATCTCAACTCAAATCACCTTTTCGTCGCTCTACTCTTTGAAAAACTTTTCTTCGCTCAAAAATTGATAGTGAGAAATGATTTTTAAAAAATACTTTTAAACATATTCCTCACCTACCGTCATTAATGCTCCTCCATTAGGTCATAAACCCTAATTTTCCTTTTTACCATTTTTGGTCTTCTGTCAAATGATAGGTATTACACACCGGTTAAGGTCTTTTACCAATGTCAACCGGGGGTTCAAAAGCATTTCGTCGTTTGCTCCCCCTAAGCTTTTCTGAAGCTTAGTTTGTCGGTTCAATGATTTCCACACTAGGTGTAGAAACCAGTTCCTCTTGTAACACCACTGGTTTCTTCTTCCAAAATTTGTTCATGTCCGCTTGAATATTTTTAACATCAATGTTCCCTTTCGAAGTGAGCGGTATATCATCAGATATGTTCTTTCTTGATCTACAGAATCTGGCTATGTGACCCAGTTTGTTGTAGTGATAGCAGACCATTCCAGGTGCTCTCCAGGGTCCATTGTTCATGTTTCCATTCTTCCTTCTGCATGTTGCAGCAGTGTGACCATGACCATGACAAATCCAACAGTTTGCTCTCCATCCAGTTGCCACTTGATAGCCACCGCTTCTTGGCTAATGATTGAAGGCATTAAACCGGTTGTGATTCCGGTTCACAAAAGGTTCAGGACTCCTCTGAGGATATCTATCAATGTTGTTCATAATTGACCTGCATTTAGATGCTCTATGCCCAAACTTGTTGCATGCATAGCAGTTACCATTGAATCTATAGGATCTAGGCTTATCATTTAGAAAATAGGGAAAATTGTTGTAAGCCTTACTCCTACACACATTAGTAGTATGTCCTTCTTTAAGACAGTTAAAGAAAATAGTCTTAAACTTTTTCTTACCTTTATCCTTTGATGTCGGTTGTTTCTTTGATGCTCCAGTATTTGTACCAAAGGTCTCACCTTCCTCATGAACAGAATAACTAAGTCCATTGGTATTCTTGACCGGTTTGGCAGATTCAAGCTTTTGCTCTATCTTGACAGTACTCTTGTTGAACTTAGCAAAAATTTCCTTTGACTCAGAGAGTTCTTTGGAAATAGCAACATTTGTTTCCAACAGGTTTTCATTCTTAGAGATGGTAGTGTTCAGTTCTCCTTGCATGTCTTCCTTATCCACTTTGCTTGCATGGAGTTGAGCAGTTAATGCACTGATCTCTTGCTTCAGCTTGAAGTTCTCATTATCTTTGTCTTTCATCAGATCTTTAGTTTTCCTCTGATTCTCAAGCTCTTGACACATCCAGATAGTCAGTCCTTCCAACTCCTTTCTCAGGTTGGAGTTTGATTCATTCAACTTATTTACTTCTGCAATTAGGGCTTCCATGTCTTCTTCATCTGAAGAACTATTTTCAGATAGATCCATTAGCTTTTTAGCATGTTCTCTCCTTTTTGCCTGAGAGACCTTATATTTAGCCATAAGTTCATCATAGGCTTGCTCAGACTGAGTGAGCTGATGAGTAAGTTCCCTGAATGTGTATTCCCCCATATCTCTTTCCAAGTGGTTAAACTTATAGAAAGGTAGGCTCTGATACCAATTGATGAATACTAAGAGGGGGGGGTGAATTAGTATGCCAAAAATCTTTGAACTTAAACACTTTGCAAGACTAATAGCAAACCGGTAAAATAGTTTAACAGACAAACTGGTTAACACACATGCAAATCAAATAGAAAATAATACATTCACCCACAGAAGCACAAACACCATAACACAAGATTTTGACATGGAAACCCAAATGGGAAAAACCACGGTGAGATGGAACTCACAAGTAACTATCTGCAGAATAGGAACCAAACCGGTTAAGGTCAGACTGGTTAAGGTCTTACAATGTTCTTTACCAGAACAAATCCTGTTAGGAATCTCAATCTCTATTAGGAGATAAGTCTGATTAAGGACTACCTTGCTAGAGGATTTTAGATCCACATATGTGAACCACCTTGTTAGAGGATTTACAAAAGGCTTTTGGGCCTACCCAGTTAAGGGCTACAGACTTGTCAAAGATGTGAGTAATCAACAAGTGTTTGATCTAGCTAATAGCACAGACTGCTTGGTTAGATCCTTGATAGCTTGATCTTAATGCACTCTACCATTACTTCAGTCTTCTACACATTCATATTCTCTCCAATTCCTCAATCACCTTAAACCCTAGCAACAACATAAACTTTTGTTATATCCACATCAACAACCTAAAACCCTAGACATGATGTCCTTATAAAGAAATCTGATTTCATGTCGGTCCAATAGGATTACATTACAATTTCCTAGGTTCAATGAACCTAGACATACTTGGTACCACGACACAAAAAGAACCATTAACATGTCGGCACCATCAAACAATCGGTGGATGGTAACTCATCACAAAATGTCGGTTGGTAACTCATCACAGAGTATTACCGGTTCATACAATATGTTGATTCAAGCAAAATGTCAATTGCCAGTTTGACAAAAATGAAGACTGGTAAAAATGTGTTATGCTGCTTTAATCCCTTGTACCGCTTGGGGTCAACATGCCACTTCAAACCGGTAAACATGTTCTACAAAATACCAATAGTCTAAAGACTATAATACATCATACCGGTTGGAACATATTCCGATTGAGCTCTAACCCATACATATAAAGGAGATCTCAATGCAAGTGTGTGTCCATCAATGATAATCACAACATAAACGTCAAAAATTCCAACAGCTTCGTAGGTCACATCTTCCTTATTTATTTCTACCTGCGGAGTAACACTATCGCATGCTTACATCATAAATCCATAGATTTGCAAGTCATTTTACCATATACAATTCCTACTTGTGGAGTTGTGGAATACATTATGTGTTAAAACTTTTTACTTTGTCGTTACCATTTGTTACTTGCAGCTTCATAGGTCTCAAATTAAACCAAAATTCTTACTTGCAGAGTTGCGAAATGCATTAAAGCTTTACACACCTCCTCCTTCATAGATTACAGGTTCAATTTTGAAGCTTGCTTTCTACTTGCGGATTTTTTATAGTGCTAATCACTTAAGTGATTCAAATTGTCATATCCCCAAAAATCTTTAACAAGGCAACTAGAAGTGGGTAATAAGGGGTCAGTGAAGGAATGTTTTGGGGGGCTTCCATCTAATGACACCTAAGAAATCTAACTGGTTGAGGAAGTAAATATAAAAATAGAATAGGGTCAAAAGCTAAGGCATGAATCCTTAGGGGGTTTTAGGGTTTTAGGCCTTAGGTTAAATGCAAAAGAGTTTAAGCTATTGAGGATGTATTAGATCAGCAGTAACTGATGGATTAAGGGTGACATGAAAATGTTAACATTTCTAGTGACTCAAAAGGGATACAAGCCTTCTTGCATATGACTAGATGCCTGTGTATCCATTGGGTGCAAAGTCATGACTGCAAAAAATGATGAAAACCCTATAAAAAATCAAGATGTTGCCATTGCAAGGAGGCATAGCTTGTGCTTGAGTACTTCTTGGAAAGAAATAAACATCTAGATAATATGTACAACACCCGAAGGCCTTCTTCAAAAGAAAGGCTTGAGATAAATCACATTCATAGGAATGGGTAGCAATTCACCATTTGGCCTAGACAACTAAAATGAATTAGCCTCTTTGCAGCTGATGATGACATATGGGTCACTCCAGATAGCATCAAACTTGGAATGTCAGCTTGGTTTAGATTTATCTATGTCCCATTTGAGGACTAGATCACCCTTTTTGTAGGCTCTTTTAGTAGTCTTCTTGACCTATTTTTGGTGTGACTCCAGTGTTAAAATGGCATGATTTTTTACTTCTTCCAAGTCCACTAGTTTAGCTAACCTAATTTTCATTGTATCATTCTATGTCAGCTCTAACCGGTGTACTAATTCAAGATATAGAAGCTCAAGAGATAGTGAAATCCTAGCCTCTCTTCCATATACCAACATGAAAGGTGAGTTTCTAATAGCTCTCTTGGGCATAATCCTATTACCCCATAATGTTATCTCCAACCTAACATGCCAAGATTTTTGATTGTCTTCTATGGTCCTCTTGATTATCCTAATGAGATTCTTGTTGGAGGACTCAGCCAAGCCATTTCCTTGGGGGTGGTAGTTTGATGAGGTCTTTAGGTAAATACCTTGCTTAATAGCCCATGAAGTGAATTGAGCGCTAAGGAACACTTTTGCATTGTCTAAAATAATGGTAGAAGGGGTTCCAAACCTCTTCACAATAACATCAACAAAGTCAAGAAATGAAGTTTCAAAGGCATCTCTCAATGATATTGCCTCTATCCACCTTGTGAATTAATTTATGGTTGTCAAAATCTATCTATGACCAGCACTTGATGGAGGATTAATGGGTCTAATGAAGTATAATCCTCATTGTGCAAATGATTGATCTGCTTGAATTGGATGAAGGGGGAGGTTGGTTAGCCTTTGCTTTCCTGATAAGAAGGTACATTTGTCACATTTCCTCACCCATTGATATGAATCTTTGAATAAGGTCAACTAATAATAGCCAACCCTCATTATATTTATGGTCATGGTCCTTGTAGAGAAATGGCCACCTAAGGAGCCATCATGAAATTCTTCTAGTAGTTTGTTGACGTGATCTTCTTGTATGCATCTTTAAAAAGAACCATTAAGATCTTTTTTTTAAATAATTCCATCCAACAAAACATAGGGAATGGACTGTAGTCTAAAATTTCTTCTTTTTTTTGTCAAGACCTTGAGGATATTTACCTTCCTTCAAGAAGGTAATCATATCCTCCATCCAACTAATTTGCCTATCATCATTTTTGGCTAGTTCTTCTTCTTCTTGTAGCACAAGGATAGCCTCTAGTTGAGTTTCAAATGATGAAAGAAACTGCTCACATAGACCTTTGCCTCTTACAAGCTTAGTAATCTTAATGTCCAAGTCATATTCCATGACCTTTGTGATCCATCCAGCTCTCTTCTCACTAATGTCCTTGTTCAAAATGAAGTCCTTAATACTTGCATGAGGAACTAATAGTTGGATCTTATTATTGGACAACATATATCTTAAACTTTTTTAATGCCCTTATAACAATGAGGACTTGCTTGTCAACATAACTACACCTAAGTTCATACTATTTGAGTCCTTCACTGAAAAAGGCAATAGGTTGCTCTAATTTTTTTTCATTTATCTGGGTTGGGACAACTGATATAATTGAATCTCCTCCTAGGGTATAGAGGATAAAATTGTTTTAATAATTAGGATTGACAAGAGTGAGAGCTAGTGCAATTGCTTGCTTGATTTTCTCAAAGCTATCCTTCCCTTTCTTGGTCCAATTGAATACTAAATTATTTTTTAACATAGTTGTGAGAGGTTTTACCATGGTTGCAAGGTTGGGGATGAACATTCTCACAAAGTTGATTATATCAAGGAAGCAATATAGTCATTTCTTGTGACTGGGGAATGAAAGAGAAAGAATAGCTTACACTCTTTCTGGATCTATGGCCAAACCATCTTTTGATACAATGTGTCCTAATAACCTGTCTTGATCAATGGAAAACACACACTCACTTGGGTTAAAAAAAAAAAACCATATTCTCTACACTTCTCAAACACTTGTCTAAGATGGTCAAAATGACCAGCTACATTCTTCGAATAAAAATTTATATCATCAAGATACACTAGCACAAAATATACTTGTATGCCTTTAAAATCCATATCCATGGCCCTTTAAAATGTAGCCCCTACATTAGTTAGACCAAATGGCATTTTACAATAGGGATAACTTCCCCATTTAGTAGTGAACACAATATTATATTGACCTAATTCTTTGATTAAAACATTATTATAACATAAATACCCATCCAAGAATGAAAATATTTCAGAGCTACTAACCTTGGACAAAATTTGTTCCATGGATGGTAGAGGATAATGTTCTTTAAGGGAGGCTCTATTCAGATTCCTAGAGTCTACACATAATTTGATTTCCACATTATTCTTTCTTATGGAGATAAGGTTAGCTACCCATGAGGAATTAATGATAGGAAAAATGATATTAGCCTCTATGAGTTTAGTTAGTTCTTTCCTCATTAAGGGCTCTATCTTGGGATTGACAAGCCTCTGCTTTTGCTTGACTAGTTTTGCATTAGGGTCTAATTCTATAGAATGTTGGGCCAAACTAGGTGGTGGTTGAAAATTTTGTACTTGGGGAAATATACAAAATTGTGACTTCAACCAAAATGTGTGAGTAAAACTCTCCTAATTAAGGGAAGCCTCCCTCTATCTATCTAATACTAAAACTAAAATAGGATGTAATAGCAGTCTTTCTTCTTTTTTGAAGAAAGCCAATATCCTTTTCTCTTCACAGAAAAATGACAGCAATTTAACATAAAACAACAATAACAACTTTTTGAAATGAAATGAGAGAAAGAAAATGAAGTTTCCTAAAATTTCAAAGACTTTCGTCACTTCCTTCGAGACGAGACAACAATATCAAGCTCAAAGTCTTGACTATGTGAAGTCCTATCTACCCTTTTCTATTCTAATGATATCAAGAACAAATTATGACAACACAAAGTCTGAAATAACTTATTTCTTTCTACACAAGATAACAAGAACTAGTGTGATCTCAAAGTTTCACAACTATTTCTTATTATAAAATCTACTTCTAATCTCTCTCAAGAACAAGTGTAAACACAAAGTCTTATAGATTTTCTCAATATAAATTCTATTCTAACTAAATTAATCTCCAATACTTGTAGCACAAATCCTGCAAATCAAATTTGATTAAGCCCTTTAAGAAACACTTGCAAGAAAGACAATATTGAATACAAACTCAAGAATGTAGCACAAAGTCTCAACACGAGTAATTTTCTTCTATTCCTTTCAATTCTTCAATTTACACATAAAAGCTCAAAGACTTCTTTGCTGCAAATTTGGCAAAGTTTTTGTTTGCTTTCCAAAAGATAAAGATTACAATAGACCCCCTCAAGTATTTATAGGAGAGGATTCTTGAGAAAAAGGTGGGAGCGTCCTAACTAACTTGAGAAATTCTCTCAACCACCAAGACTTATTCAATAACTAACTATGACTTATTCAAAGTTACAAGTCCTATTCTAAATTGACATGTTACTCATCTACTTGTAATTAAAAAAGTTCAAGTAATGACTTGACTTGCAATTTACAAAATGTTTTTACAAGTAAACATGTCAAAAGAAAAACTACAACTAAGAGATTGGAATTCTGAAAAAAATGCAACTAAGTTTTGAAAAACACTTAGGTTGCAGCATGTGAAGACATGAATCCTTTGAACTTCTGGATGATTGTTCATAGCTTAGTAGGATTTGGCTCATGGGTGTTATTGGCAACAATCATGGTCTTCACAATGGTATCATGGCATTGAAGAAGACTAGAGTTGTTCTTCTCCAAAGTGGACTGGATTTCATGCAAGAAGATTTGATTTTTCATCAAAACTTGAATTGAGGTAGCTGAAAATTGCTCACTCCTCCACTCATTATGAATCTTCATTTGTAGATCTGTGAGCACTTTTTCTTCTAGTATCAACTCCCCATTCTAACCCATGATATTTCAAGAGGCCTTCTCACAATGAGAAACAATACCTTGGAATACTTCAACTCGCAATCTCATTGTGTCATCAATCTCTTCAATGAGGGATTTGAGAATGAGGGATTTGTTCTCTAAAAGCTCTTGAAATTATAGATACATGACCCTGGAAGGAATAATGGCATGCTCCCGAAGAACAATCAACTATTGTCGAGGCATCTTCCGCTAAACCATCAAGCTACCTTCAACCCTTTCCAAGTTCTGTTTGAAAGTCTCAGAGGTATGATTCAATTTTTCTTCAATGGTTTCCAGCTTAACCATCATTTGGAATATGTCTTTAGCACTTGCACACACAGTTCATGAAGTTTATCTACCCAAGAGTCCAACACTTGTACCTTCTAAGAAGCTCTTTCAACTCCCTGAATTGATTCTTGTGAACTGAAAGAACTTGAAGGATTACTCCCTTCACCAACAGGTTTTGTGATTTTATGAACAGCTACAACAAGTTGCCTATTCTCCTCTTCTATCTTGTCTTTCTTTGCTAGAATTTCATCATACCGCTATACTAGTGAAGCTATGAATTGCTAGGCATCATTCTTGACCACTTCATGCATTTGTTTAACCAATTCTATCCTTGTAACCCTGTAATCAGTAGCTTGCATTTCCATGTGTGGCTTATCTACAAGGGGCTCAACAATTTTTGCCACTTTCATCTTGTTGCTATCAACTGTTACCCTTGATATCGTCTTGGCTCTCTTAGAAACCTTGGGCCTAGATTGCTTAAGTTGTTGATAAGCAAAGACATCAGGAGAAATTTCCTGCTTCTTCCTCTTGGGAGTGAAAGAACTAAGCCATGGAGGTAAAATGACTAGTTCTCCTTCAGTAGCAATTGAAAGCAAACAAGAAGCAGTTTCTGTTTGAGCAGTCATGGTCACCCTGGGGGAAGTATCTGTCTAAATGGCAACCATGGTTTGCTCGGTAACCAAAGGGCATGATGATTGTCTCATAAACTCTTGAAAACCAAAATTAGAGGTATCAATCTCTGACAAATGAATGCATATAGGAGTATCCTTCAAGATTTTCAGCAAACTCTCTTATTGATGATCAAGAGGTGGCTCAACTGCTGAAATGGGAATGACATTTTGAGGAGACTCCTCCACTACTATGTCAAGAGGAGATAGAGGCATCTCTATAGAAACTGAGGAGGGAATCTCATGAGGTGAATCCAAATCCACTGACTTAGGAGCATCATCTGATTGTTGTCCTTCCTCCGGATCATCAGGATCAATCACATGAATGTGAATCAGGGACTTTTCTTTGCCACGAACTGTCACCTCCTCAAGAGGAAGCACAATTGCCTGACTAACCCACAATTTGATCCTTGTGCCTAAAGATGATGCACCTTCCTTGTTGTCAATCTAAATCTCAGACTTACATCCAAGAGGCCCTGTAGAATAATCTTCTTTTCCAACCTTGATCTTGATGAGTCTAACACCATTACCTTTGAGCCAAGAGTTGGTGTTAGCTAGGATAGGCTGAAATCTCTCAAGAATGGAAGTGCATTCTTTATGTGACCACTGGATTAAAGGAAGTGGGGCTTCATCAACTCTTCTTGAGATGTACTCTGGATCGAATACATTCTCATCATCAATCATCCCTTGTGGAATGTCCACCAAGTTCAAATCAATAACCTACTCAAGGGTGAGCCTACAGTAGTCCATCTTGAGAACCTCCTTTTCTGTACGGAGATCCACCAAGATATCCTCAATGCAATGCACATGTATGAAGGAATTTTTGATCCTTTCCTTCATACCTCGGTAGTCAAAATCTACCCTTGACTTAAACCTTTTGAGTTTTATACCCTGCATCTTGATCTCCATAGATTTGGCTTTGGTGGATGTGATAAGGGAGTACCGACCAATCTTCAATGGGTTAGTTGTAAAAATCCCCATCCCAACCTTATGTTAGATAGATTGATGTGCATGAACAACCATCATTTGTCTTCCCAACTCCATAAGAATGATCTTATTAGTTGAGTATCTAGGAAGAATGTATGGCTACCCATTGTAGCATCTGACTCTCATATAAGTGAAAGTCAGGAATTGAAGTAACAAACAACCATACTCATTCACTCTTTCCCATGCTTCATCTGACACCCTTATGTTCTTTAGAGTCTTGTCAAACTGGTACATGAAGTAACCAAAGATTACATCTTGAACCCTCCTGAAATGTAATTTGTTGGGTCTCAAGGGTAGCTGATCATAGTATTCCCACACAGGTATAAGTGAGCAATCACCCTTGGTAGAAAGACCAGGGAAATGTCTTAGTGATGTGACCAAATACACTAAGTATGAGTTCATGTAGAATTTCATGGTAGTAGGGACTGCTGCAAGTTGTTCACACAAAGCATCACTGATAATCTCTCCCCATGATTAATGATGGGACTGTCTTATGAACATGATAAATTGATACATCTAGGGCTCAAAAACATTAGAGTGCTCAAGACCCAACATCCTGCTGAGGAGAGTAATGATGTCTCCAATTTCCCACTTGAAGTCACAATGACACAACTTAGCCCACCTTGTGAAAGCAGCTCATGGCTCATGAATCCATCTGTTAATGTGGCGTTTGCAGTCATTTTCCCTCTTGACATAGTACTCAGTTGTATTATCCTTTGAAATCTCCATATACACGGGTGTTGATGGTATTCTAAAGACTTTCTCAATAGTATTTGCATCAAGGTGGATTATTGGCTCACCATCATTATTTATAATGGTTCTCATCTCCTTATTGAAATGGTGAGCATAAGCGAGAGCAAATTCAGGTTCTAGGATAGCCACTGGGAAAGAAGATGCATGATGAATGTGGTTGTCCAACAACTGTTGCATATTACTATCATGTGGATCTTCCACCCTTTGATGAATTCTGACATGTCAACATGCCCTATTTTCATATCCTTGATATGATCCAAAGGAGAGGAAACTTGTGAAGGGGAAACTTCATTCTGGTACTTGTCATATTTATACTTCATCTTCTTTGGAATGGAATATGATGGTAAATCTGACATTGAAGAACATCTTGGTATGCTACGATGAAGACTTAAAAGTGTTAAAGCAACATCAAGATCAACTGCAACTAACATTTTTTCTTCTTCAAATAGGAAGAACTCCAACCCTTGCACTTCACAACTTTGTGAGAGAAAGATGGGAAATAAATGGGAATGTTTGAAACTTGACTTTGACCAATTTTGGATCTTGGGAAACGTTTTACAAGTATACAACTGGGGAAGGACAAACATGCAATCGAATTTTTGAAACCTGAATGCAAGTATAATTGTAAAAAGAAAAATGGAGAAATGGGTGAAAATGAGATTTTGACATGTGGGAAATGGTGTGAATGGTATGTACGGATAAAGGCAATGAGTATGAACAAAAATGGAAGGATTTTTGGAAGATCACTTTCAAGAAAATGGGAAAAACTTTTCAACATGTAATACGGTTTTTAAAACCCGATTTTGAAAGAATGGGTATTTTCCAACTTAGAAATTTGGAATTTCACCAAAAGATGGTTAAAATTTTCCAGCCAAAGGGATAGATCAGTTATTTTCATCATACTTGTAATCGGGATTTAAAATCTTGAATGCAAGTAAAGAGGGAAAATGGGGAAGATCAATGCAATTTACAAATTTCTTTGCAAAGGGGAAAATCTCTCTCACAAAACCGTTTTAGGCAAGAACTATCAAAATAAACATATATAAAACTAGAAAGATCAAACAAGAAGAGAAAATAAGCAAAGCAAGAAAGAAAAATGAAAGCAAAACCAAAACAAAAATTACCTTGATCTTGATGCCTCTTCAAGAGATGAATCTTTGGAAGGAAGAATCAATCTCTTAAATAGAAATAGACACCAAAAACCCTTGCCACATTTTTTCCAAACTCGGATTTGAAGAACAAACAGCAAAAATGTGTTGCAAGATGCAAGTAGAATGGGTCAAATCTTCAAGGAAATACCACATAGGAGAAGAACAATGCCAAACACCTAATCATGGAGTGAAATCATGGCAAGCAAACCCCAAATCGTGGCATGCAAAAACATCTTTGAAGAGGTAAAATGTAGTTTAATGGAGCATGAAACAACTACCAAATCAATGACAACGTGTTGCCAAACTCATAAAAATCGTCTTTCTATCATATAGCCTCCTTGATCCATGAATTTCTTTAAAAAAATTAGGAAGAATTTGTGGCAAAATTGGTGTAGGAGAGGAAAAATACTTTGTCAGGTTCTTGGCAAGGAGCAACAAGTTCAAAAATGCCTTCAAACACATGCAATCGGGTTTCTAAAACCCTTTAGCAAGTTTAAAATGCCTTTATCTTCATTCATAAGGCAAATCAGGTTTTTGAGAGAGATTTACAAGTCACAATAATTTATAAGGGAAAAATAAAATCCCCTTAACAAGTTTTAATAACTTGTAAAAATAACTTGTAATGGGGAAATAAAATTCCCTTTACAAGTGACTTGAAAAAAAAATGTAATAGGGTAATAAAATCCCTATTATAAGTAAAATCACTTAAATAGGAACTTTATAAAAGAATTACAAATGACTTTTAAATTTATAATTTAAAATTAACTTGTAACTTATCCAATAAGTTCCTATTATGACTTAAAAAGCCAAAAAGCATCAAGGGGAAATAAAAAGTAAGTTACAAGTTCTAATTTCAAAAAATGCACTTATAATTAACTTAAAATTTCCCTACAAAAGACTAAAACAAAGGAAAACATTAAAACTTGCAACTTAAGGAAAATTTCCCACCTGCACTCAGGGAGAAAAAACCTAAAATTGAAGGAAAAACATAGAAAATGAAACCAGAATGCGATGAAATTTGAAACGTGGTTTGCAGATGGACTGAGGATTAGTCCAGTCCAAGGGTAAGGGAAAATTATGCCTCGGGAAGAATGCCATAGAGTAAAATTTTCATTTTTTGACAAAATTTTTATGTAATGGTCCATCATTTTTTAAAACAAAAATGAGGACAACACTAGGATCAAATCCTTTTAGATCTTCATAAGTTTAAGCAACTACATCAACACATTCCTGACAAAAATATTTGACAAAGGTCTCCTATTTAGTTTTGGAGCATACCTTTCCCAAGTTGAGGGTTCTTCCATCAACAATATTGATTGGCTTGTAATCACCCCTTTTGGTAGCTAAGTTCATTATTTTGTTCTTTATTTGATCATCTGAATTGAATATGCCCTCCAAGGTGACTAAACCTTTATACAACTTATTGGATTTGAGATGCATGATTTGATCTTTGTACTAGTCTTGTAGCATAAACTAATTTTTAGTAGAGAACTCTACTTCATCTTGTAAAAAATTGACAATTTGTTGATCTAAATCAAATACATTCCAATTTATTTGGTTGTCTAGAACAACATACCTCACAAAAAACCTAATATGTTTCTCCTTTGTACTTGCAATATGTGTTGGTATATCATATTGTGCACCAACTGTTTCAAGTCTATCAGCATGTTTGTTCTTACTTCTAGGAAGACTTTGAATGTTGAAGGCCTCAAATCCTTCAATCAAACCCCAAACTCGATGTTTATATGACTTGAATGCTTGTTCGTTGATGTGCTTTGAGCTTTGATATGATTAACAACCAATTAATTTTCTCGAAAGACCATTGGAGCTTTGATCTTTCTTCTTTGTGTCATTAGGAGACTGAATTAAGACTTCATACTTAGCTACGTTGTTAGTGCAACTGAAATGAAGTATGGATGAAAAATAGTATTTCTCCCCATTAGGAATCAACATTACACCAACACCTATGCTATGTTTTCTTCTTGAACCATCAAAAGACATGCTCCATAATCCTTTTGGTTCCTCTTGTATTTTGGTGAGATTTGGAATAGGAGTATTCTCCTCATGAATGCAATGAGTGTCAAGGCCGGTTTCTTTAGCTTAATTGATTGGATGAAATTGGAAGGCATTGGCCCACTCATCTAATAAGAAATCAGGTACCTCTCCTAAGAGAGAAAAAGGCTCATGGATCACACACTCCTCTTCATCATTCAAAGTACAATTCATATTTATAAGACTAGGAGTATGGGACTCTATATGATCATTAGCAATAGGTTCTTCTTTAATGACAACATTTGTGCTACATATAGTGCTAAATAGCATCAAGGACTAGTCTAAGGATAAGTAACGACTTATTTTGGCTGCGAAGTCTCTAGATAATCAAATGGCAAAGAGTGCAGGGAGGTCTAGTGGACAACCCCTTTAGTCACAGGCTCATATTTTATGCCAAGAAGATTAGCTACTTTTTTAAGCATAATTGAGCTACTGGCTCCTAAGTCTATCATAGAATTATGATCTAAACTACCTAGTTTTATTAAGGAGAGATAGAAAGGAGGTGGCTCATTGATTTTTCTTGAATTTTCTTCCTCCTTGGGTTGTACTAAGTTGGTAGAAGCTGGAGTTTTACTTGGTGTTGTTGCTTCCTCTTGTTGATCTATGTTTTAAGGCCTCTTGAAGCAAATCTTTTTGAGATGGAATAGAGAGGGCATCCCACATAGAGACTTTGGGAATGGTCTTCTTCATTTGTTCCACAATTTTATAAGGAACGCTTGCTAGCTTTGATGGACCTTTAGTGACAACAAGGTTTGTCTTTGATATAAAAGCAACTTTAGGCCCCTCTGGCTTCTTGTTGTTTGGATTTGTATTCTGATTTATATCTGAAGCAACAACCTTGTCTAGTGTTTTTGGGGCTGAGATATGTGTGGTAGATTTAGAAGCTGGAGCTTGAGGTATCATGGGAGTTGTAGCACTTTCTACGACCCTTTTCTTTGATCTAGTGTTGTATGCCATAGGGTCTCTACTTGATTGGTTGACACCACAAAAATCCGACTCTTACCGATTGACAAAAGTTGGATCTCCTTGTAAATTATTCTAATTACCAATGCTAGACTGGTTTTATTCATATCATTATCCTAAATTTGTTGGTTCATTTTGAGCAACTAGAGATTGAAAAAGCTCTCCATTTTGACATCTAGTCTAGTTATGAGGTTGATTGGATGGAAAACACCGATCTTTCTCTTGAGCAAGGTTATTTTGTATAGGAACCAAAGCTATTGAATTATTTGCAGCTTGATAGCCTACACTATTCAAGGATTTTGGATTAGTTCATTAGTTTTTCCCTTGAAAATGAGGTCTATTATGTTGATAGTTCTGATTTTGCACCTGATACGGTCTATTATTTTGAGCTTGTTTCCTTTTCATTGTCACCACTTCATTACAAAGATTGTGGATAGCACTATCAAAGTTTTGCATCATATTGTCCATTTTGTTCATCTTTTCATCTTGATCATTAGAGGATGTGGAGGGTGTGGGGGCTTGAACTACAAGTGGAACAACTATTGGGATGAGAGCCAAAAGGGGCCAAGAGACTAGAAGATCTGGAAATAAAGGCATTGGTAGCCTTGGGGCTATCTTACCAACTTATATTAAACAATTATCTACCCTTATGGCTATATCATATGCATTTGGTAAGGAATCCCCACTCATTGATTGAATTATAACAAATACATCATTGTTAAGAGCCCTTAGGAAGTATAAGAAAGCATGGTTGGGAGATGGATTTACTAGAGCAGGTATTCTATTCAATATCTTCTGAAATCTAAATTTGCAGTCATCCATGAGCTCATGAGGTGCTCTTTTTATGGTATTCAATTGTTCCACAAGTGATATAAGGTCACTTTTATCTTCAAAATGCTTGCATAATTTTTCACCTAACTCATCCCAATTATGAATGGAGTTATGAGGTAAACCTTTGTACCATTGTGAGGCCTTTCATTTCAATGATGAGGCTAATAACCTAACAACTACATCATCTTATGTAATGTCATGGATAGTGAAAATATTTAAAATCTCTTGAATGTGTTCCACTGGAGTGATGGAGGTTTCACTAATGAAATCAAGTATAGTTTTTAGTGCAGCTATAGGGATATCATGTTTTTGAGATAAAACAAGAGGACTTCTTCCATTAAAGGTAGTAAAAACCTAATTTCTAGGTTGAGACATATGGGATAATGGTTTATTCAACTGAATGGTTGGAACCCTAGGTTGCGATGATCTAATAGGTGGAGGAGTAAAATGAGATTTAGGGGAGTGATTATCTTTAGCTTGAATACCCCTAACAGGTGATAAGGAAGATCTACTTCTCCTTCTTCTAGAATTTCAAAATGAAAGTTCTGAGTACTAAAAAATACCTCTACAAGATGACCTTTTTATTTATTTTGGGCATGCAAATGGTAGGTCCAGTCTAAGAACCAAGATGTGAAAAGAGAGTCGCCAACTGCTTGAAAATGAACCTCTTCTAGGTCGATATGTTAAGCTAGCAACATTGGATGCTTAGCATGAATGTTGAAATTATTTATCTAACACCATCTAACTAACAAGTTGATGAAGAAACTTGATGTAGTAGTCCAACTGAGTGTACCAGAAATTGTTGTCACAAAAGTTTGCACCCTTGCTTGAGATATTAACTAAGACAACCTTGTGAAACATGGAAAAAACCTCCAAGTGTGGGACCTTTCACATGTGAGGTTGAATCTCCAGAGAAGGTATACTTCCTTTCCAATCAGGGTGCAATGTTGAACCAACCCAACACTTATAAAGCCTATTCCTAAACCTATTCTACTAACTTACAGAGAAAAGGGGAGAAGGAGTGTAGAAAAATAAAAGAGGTGATGGACCAAGATTAAAATTGGTCTTTCCCTACATATGAATGCACAATACATACATATAAATACCTAAACATAAACTATTTCCCACTCTAATCAGCTTCCAAGGATATATGCAAAGGTTAGGATCTTATAAGGTGATGGGAGGAATGAAATAAATTCACAAATAGCACCTACAAAGATATTAACACAATCACACAATCTAGAAACAGAGAAAAATACATTCAAACAAAAAGGTAAGATACATTACAAAAGGAGTTTGAATTGAAAAGAGGTAAAATAGATAACTCTATTGATGTAAAGACAAGGGAAAATTATAGTTACAGAAAAGCATGAATTTCTATAAGAGAAAAGGGAGAAGAACCTCAAAAAAATGTTACAAAATTGCCTTTATAGTGCAAGCATAACTCGAATTGTGCATTGAATTCATTAACCCTAACCAACTAGGGTTAGGTTACAATAGGAAAGAAGATACATGAATTAGATAAAAGATTTGATTGCTCATGTTGGAATATATTTACTCCATCAGAGAAGGATGAAAAGAGGCATTTCTACAGTTGATACAGGCAGGAGATATCAAACTTTGGGTGGCTTTGTCATAGGGATGGCATCTGATTGTGCTTCATCGGGACAAGAAAGTCTTCTTCATGTAATAAATGTGAGTGGGAAACCTTGAGAAATGTTTTCAAGGTCTGGATGAATTAACCAAAGTTGTCTTGCATCAAACAGAAGTGGTTGGATCAAGATTAGATCAGATTCAGGTTGTCGATGAGGTCAGGATTAAATGTTGACCTGCTAGTCGGCAACAACCCCCTAAGGCTTCATGCCTTAGCTTTCAGTCTTGTTATATTTTTACATGGACTTTCTCAACTGGTTAGATCACTTAACTATCACTGAGTGGAGGCCCACCAAAACATTCCTTCACCAGCCCCTCATTACATGCTTTTGGTTGCCTTGTCTTTACATCAATAGAGTTAATTGATTAGCACTTTGTAGATCTATAGATAGAAAATAAGATTAAAAAATGAATCTATAAAGCTACAGAGGAGGTGGTGTGTAAATATTTAATGCATTTCACAACTCTGCATGTAAGACTTTTGGTTGACTATGGGACCTACATGTGACAAATGGTAATGACAAAGTGAAAAGGTTTAACATATAATATATTCTACAACTCCGAAAGAAGGAATTCCATTTAGTAGAATGACTTGCAAATCTATGTAGTTATGAATGTAACCATGCGATAGTGTTACTTCGTAGGTCCATAGGTAGAAGCAAATGAAGAAGATGTGACCTGCAGAGCTGTAGAAAGAAAGGGAGTAAAGTATGTTACTTTGTAGTGTTGCAAGTGACCAAATATAAAGAAAATTGCATGTATGGAGCTGTAGAGGTGGCATAAAACAATGATAAGGTGCGGTCAATGATTGCTAAGGTTGACAATAAATTGATGTGGGGCCATTTTATTAGCTCAATAACTTTCAAAAAAATGCATCTGAGGAGCTACGGAGGAAGGCAAGGAGTAAAGTATGTTACTTTGCAATTTCACAAGTGACAAAATGCAAAGGAAAATCCACCTATGAAGCTATAGAGATATGCATAAGGTAAATGGTGGGCCCCTTGCTTGATCTTGGTTGTCCATTTTATAGAGTAGATGCAGATCGACGATGGTGTTTTAATCACCTATTGTGAAGAATTCCTCACTTAATCTCAACTATTCATTTGTGCACAAGGGCCAAATATAATGGACCACATTCAAACCCAAGATAGATGAATTCAAATAGATTCCTGGGGGTTGTTGCCAACTAGCAAGTCAACATTTAATTTTGACCTTGTTGGTAGCCTGAATCTGATCTGATCCTGATCTAATCACTTCCACTTGATGTAGGATAGCTTCAATTACTTCTTCTAGACCCTGTAAATGTTTCTCAAGGCTTCCCATGCCCATTTATTGTGCGCAAAAGACTTTCATGTCTTGACAAATCATAATTAGATGCCATCTCTATGATATAGCCACCCAGACTTTCATGTCTCTTGCTTGTATCGACTGCAACAACACCTCTTTTCATCCTTCTCTAGTGGAGTAAATTTGTTCCAGCACACAAGAAATTAAATCTTTGATCTAATTCATATATATTATTTCTAGTTGTCACCTAACCCTAGTTGGTTAGGATTTCTAAATTCAACACACAATCTAAGTTATGCCTACACTATAAAGGCAATTTTGTAACATTTTTTTGAGGTTCTTCTCCCTTTTCTCTTATAGAAATTCCTTTTGTAACCGTAATTTTCCTTACCTTTACATCAATAGATTTATCAATTTTACCTCTTTTTAATTTAGATACCTTGTGTAATGTATCTTACCTTTCTATTTGAATGTATTTTTCTTTATTTCCAGATCATGTAATTGTGTTAACATCTGTGTAGTTGCTATCTGTGAATTAATTCATTCCTCCCATCACCTTACAAGATCCTAACCTTTTCATATTTCCTTGGGAGCTGATTAAAATGGAAAATCTATGTGTGTTTGGATAATTTAATGTATTTCTTATGCATTCATAGGCAGGGGAAGACCAATTCTAATCTTGGTGCATTTCCTCTTTTATTTTTTGCATTTCTTCTTCCCTTTTCCTCAACAAGTCATTAAGATAGGTTAGGAATAGGCTTTATAAATATTGGGTTGGTTCAACACTATACCTCGATTAGAAAAGAAGTCAGCCTATTCCAAAGATTCAACCTCACATGTCCAAGGTCCCACACTTGGAGGTTGTTTCCATGTTTCACATGGCTGTCTAAGTTAATACCTCAAGCAAGGGTGCAAAATTTTGGGACAACACTACCTTAAATGTAAGCTCAATATATTTTAAAGATTTGTCTTGAGAAGCTCTTAAAATATATCAACAAATTTGCAATATTTTTCCTCTTAGATCTAGACAAATTCATGTTCAAATTTTGCTCATAGATCTGCAATAATTTATCTTCAAAGTTTCCCCTTAGGTTTACAATAATTTATCTTCGGAGTCTTCCTTTAGATCTACAATAATTTTGGTACAAATTGCCTTGTATATGTTATCTTTACCTCACAAAATCTCATTAAATGTTGCACTTAATCCTCTTTATGCATGCTCTTAACCCTCCTTTATATCTTCTCATATATGTTCATTGATTCTCCTTCAATTTTCTCAAACATTGACCTTAGATATGTTTTTTATATGCTATGAATGAGAATGATATTCAATGAAAATGCTTGATTAATTTTCTTCAATATGTCTCATAAAGTTGACCCAATTCTCCCTTAAAGATATGATGTTCATATGAAAGATATTCAAAAAAATCTTACATTATAATCTTCAAATGATCCTCAACATATACATGATTAAACAACTCTTCACGGAACAATTGCATCCCCTCAAACCAAGTCAACAAAGGTATTTTATTTTATTTTACTTCCAAAGAAAGTGTGTGCCTATATGAAGGAGGTTGACCCATTTACCATTAAATATATTTTATTTATTTTCATTTCAATATAATAAATAGGGCACTTAATCATGAATTAGACTGCTAGAAAATACAAATTTAGTTGACTTCATGCAAGTCAGACAAAATTGATTTAATTCTATCTTGGACGCCAATAAGGAGATTATCCTAGACATAAACTTAGACTTAAAATCACCTTGAAATAATGCAATGTAATATATTTAAATTACCTCCTTATTTTCTCAACAATATCTTGATGATAGTGTACAATCTAACTCTACCCTTTGACATTAATGAAAATAATTTCTAACAGTTTCCCCCTTTGTCATTGATGTCAAACTTGTAAAAAATAATGTGTTGATGCATCATGATTATACATCTCCCCCTAATTGAATTGATCCCCCTTTCTATGTCTCTCCCCCTTTAACATTAATGGCAAAGGGGTGTCCAATTATTTTACAAATAATACTTCCCCTTTTTGTAGTGCTTCCTCTTGATATTAGTTGTATCATTTTTCCTTTTTCAATAACCCTCCCTCATCCTAGAACCAATGACAATGAATTAACTATTCTATCTTTGATTTTTCTTCTCCATGGATTTAAATATTGTAAAACAAGGTGAACAAAGCTTGCAATATGAAATTAAATTAAAATTTATTTTAAATCAAAAACTAAAGATTAACCCTTAATAAAGTGATTGCATAATCAAAGCAAGAAGAAAACCATTACACATGAAACACTAGATTTAGATTTAGAAACCATTTTGGGAAAAAACTCCACCACAAAAAGAGAGGAAAGTACATTACTAATGAATGAAGATTACAACTATAATACACTTCTCTATAAACCCATGTAAAATTTGACAACATTCCATTACCCTTTACAAATAAATAAAACTAAATGAATAACTATAGCTTAAGGCCTTAATTTATAGAAACTTGTGAGGATGAATACCACTATGATATCACCTAACAACAAATAGAAAAACCACCTAGACCTCCCAAAATATCCTCTTAAAGATGTTTCTTATAACCGTCGTATGGAATCTAGCTAATTTGAGCACGCCTAGACCAATATAGGAATACTTGTCATTAATGGTTATCATAGATACCCATAATGACTATAATAACCATCATATATGCACTTACAACTCTGAGCAAGTGTCCAAGAATCTCAAAAAAGGAGACTCCAAAAGGGGACACCTAACCATTTTGTCCTTTTCTTAGAGGACAAATGGTAAAAGTAACCCTCACATTAGATGGTCTCTTTCACCATCATGGCTAAACAATTTAACCTCTTATGGCTTAATTACAAATGACATTAGGAAGAAATTAAATAAAGGATTTACAAGGTTGATAGTGTTGGCAAGAGACATTGTTCTGGAAGAGATAAGTGCTTGAGGATTGTTTAGGGGTTGTCATTGATGGCAACTCAGATCAGAAGAGTCATTTGATATATGCAACTTCATTCTACTAGAAGCTTTGCTTAAGTCTGGAAGGTGGAACATAGTATTCGACAGAGTATGAGTACATTGAGTAGAACTCAATTTTGGGTGCACATTTTTGTTTGTGGTGGAAGAGGAAATTGATTTGTTGGTTGGAATTGCTTAGTCTGCAATCCTAGCTTTCGGTATTGATTCTCGTGCACTATTGGAGATCTGGTATTCGATATATTAGGAAGATCAAGGTTATTGTGGTATAGCGTGTTATGCAGAATCTTCGGGATGATTTTGTTGATTGGTGTTGTGTTCAAGGTTGTTGTGTCGACTTGGCTGAAATGTAGTATCAATTTGTTTTGGTCCGCATGTATATTTATAATCAGATTGAGCTGACTTCTTGTTGCACGTTTCATGTTTTGTAATTTTTTTGGAGCTGACATGTTGGTGACCTAATCAAGTGATGTGGATATATGAGAGCAATCTATATGATCATTTTGGTATTGGATGTTGTGTGCAAAGATTGTATGAGTGTCAATGCGCAATTTCATGTGTGCTACCATTGGATTTATGCTCTGGTGTATGACAGTGCAGAGCATAACAGAGTAGTGTGTTAGAACAGTGGAAGAAGACTCTTTATGCTTAACCGGAACTACATGTTGGCATTTGTAGATGCTATCCATTAGTTTAGACAATCAGTTACCATTTGTAGGTTAGTGAGTCCTCTAGGGGTTGCAGCCCTCTCTTTTGTTATTAAGCAGTGTGCCTGAATGCATGTGCATTCCTCTTGTAATATTATTATACTTCTGATCACAGTATTATAATATTGTGGGTCTCAATCCTAATGTGGTTTTTGCCTTTTCGGGTTTCCACATAAAAATTTTGGTGTTATGGTTTTGCGCTTGTATGTGTTGACTTTCTACGCTTTATTTTTCTTCATTTGCATCTATTGGTTTAAGAATCAGTTAAAGAAAGTTATAAATTAAAGAACAATGATTCACCTACCCCCTCTTAGTGTTCATTGATTCCAACAATTGGTATCAGAGCATAGTTCCTCTGTGGAAGCCTAACAACTTGAAGAAGATCCGAGATAGTGTATCGATGGACTCCATTTTACAGAAAGAACTCACTATGGCACTTGAAGATCTAGATATAACAAGAAAAGAAGCAAATAGACTAAGAAGAAATCTAAGAGATCCTGAAGACTTCATTTATTCTTTGAAAGAAAAAGTGAACACATCTAGAGAAAAGAGAAAGGAGCTTATGGACAAACTCAAGGAGAAAGAAGACCAAAGCATTGATGACCAAGCCTTAAAAGACAAGACAGATGAATGTGAAAAACATGCTAGAGATAATGCAATCTTGAAGAATGAAATGCAATCCATTGTGATGTAGCTAACAAAGGAGATTGAATATGGGAAGAAGAATGAGGAAAGTGTGACTAGGTCATTAAAGGATAGATCTGATGAATGTTGCAGACTAAATCATGAAAATGACTTGCTAAAGCTTGAATTGATACAATCCAAGAATAATGAGCAGGAGCTTGAAAGACATATCATAATTCTGAGAGATGAACTTACCATTGCTAATGAGTACAAAGAAAAATTCAATTCTAGCTCAGCTAAGTTGGATGAGCTTCTACAAAGTCAAATGAATAAAGGTGATATGGGAGGACTTGGATTTGAGAAAGGAGAAAGCTTTGGATCTAGGCAAACCAATGCTAAACCTTAGAAGAAAAACAGATCTCTAGTAAGGCAGCCTAATGCTTATAAATTCAATGGTAAATGTTTTTTTTGTAATGAATTTGGTCATATGGAAAGTCAATGCAAAAATAGGGAAAATCAGAATAATTCATCATTCACCAAACAATGTTTCAATTGAAATAGATATGGTCATAAATCAACTGAATGTAGAAGTATGGTAAATAGGACAAATATAAGATGCTATGCTTGTCGAAGATTTGAACATATTGCTAATCAATGCAGATCAAGGGGAAATCAAGGTAATACTAGGCCTAATCAGAGAAACAACATTGTTTGCTATGCTTGCAAAAAATCCGGTCATATTGCAAAATTTTGCAGAAGCAAGAATATGAACCAGAATTCTCTAACCGATAAGAACAAATTAGATGATAAGGTAAAATAGAAGGTTGAAGAGATCAGAGAGCAGTACAAAAAGAAATGGGTCAAAAAGGGTGATTAAGATGCAGTGAATGAGTTCGCACCTAATTCCGGTGCTAGAACCTCATCCGATAACTAAGGCACTTGGTCTTAGGGGGAAGCTTTTCATGCAAATCTTGAAAACCCCTATTCTATGATCTATAACTGGTTGTGGCAGGTTGCAAATAGTTGTGAATGTATTTACAATCAATCCTAAAGGATCTCTAAAAGACTTCATGCTGATTTGTAACTTCGGAATAATATTCATGAGATACAGAGTAAACAAAAGAGTTAGGGTTGAGCATTTATTATACCTAAAATTTAGGTATGTGGCAAATAAAAAGGCAATTTAACTCTCATCTCTCAAATTGTGTTCAAATCAAAAGAGCAAGAAAGCTTGGCGAAGAAGATTGTGCAGTGAACCTTGATCTTTGACGAGATTTGGCAAAGATTTATTGCACCCAGTTGAAGACTAAAAGGTACTTTTTTAGAGTTCGATAACTTTCTCTATTCATAACCTAAAATTCGACAATGGCATCATCTGGTGTGGATACTCCATTGGTTGTTGACATAGCTAATAGGGCAAGATCTAAGTTTAAGAAACATCCATATAAATCAATGGAAGATGATCTAAGTGGAGCATTTTCATCTGTTTCGTATGGTGTTTTGTATGTTGAGGATATTAGGGCTTACATCCATTCCAATTTTGAGGAACTTGGGAACGTTGAAATGCAAAAACTTTACATAGAGCACATGGTAGATGGCATGGGAAACCTTAAACCCGAATTCAAATCTCTCCAGGACAAGGGTTTCATTCAATTTGTGAATTTTTTGATCTATGACGAACCTGAATAGGTTAGATATATTTTGACCAGAGTTCATGGCAAGTTCATATGGCTTGACAAGCTGCACAAGATCACAAAGAAAGCGATTGAAGCTGTAACATGCTTGAATTCAACTGGTGAAGTACCTAGCCTTAGGAATGTAAAGAATCAGACGATGATGGAGGTAACCAATTCCAAACATGATGGAAGATCGATGACAATCAGTGACATTGTTGAATATGATGTTAGATTTGCATCCATGGTAACGAGTTACAAATTTTATCAATCCAGTAGAGATAACTTAATATCCGATACGGCCATTTACATTCCTTTTCAAATTCTCAAGGAAGACAATTTGTATGATCCGTGTGAGGTGCTCCAGAGTGAGCTATTGAATAATGTAAAGAAGATAAAACAAGACAAAAAGCATGTATTCAAGTTCAATACTTTGATTATCTATCTGTACTTCTATTTCATGAATGAGGTCCCCAGTGTAGGTAAAGTTCAATGGGCCTCTAACAAGATGGTGGTAGTATAGATAAATGAAAATCTTGATGGATTAGGTAATGCACAAAATCTGAAAGCTATTCTATGGGGTTACTTTAAAACTTTCCAAGGCATGATGCAGAGCAGGGAAAGGATCCTTAAGGAGATTGTGGAGAAGTATGAAGACTCAATATGCTTCATGGTGGACACCAATCAATGCTTGATAAAGGCTGTTGAGCCCAAGATAGTTTGGATCATACCCATGGGGTATGAAGTTATTCATGATATTCTCAATACATATTCTCAACACCTCTTGAGCAAACTAATGGACAAAACAAAGGAAATATTTGGAACTTACAAGGAGAAAAGATTGAGCATGCACTCTCAGTTCACCAAACCTAGAATGTAGAGAAGAGTGAGGAAGGAAGTGGAGTATCTTGCAGAGGATATGGGAATCACAAAGGAGGCGGTCTAAAGGGAGTGGGAAAGGAACATGCTAAAGGAAGAAGATATGGGAAACCTAAGAAGACCAAAATGGAAACTCCTTCCTTGAAGCCAAGGCAAATAAGGAAGCCAACACCTTCCTTTAATGCTCAAAAGTTTGTCCCTCCACGTTAGCCTCAATCCAAACCATCTGGTGGAGATGAGAAGAGGAAGAAAGGGGAACCAGGAAGAGTTTATGTAGCAGCCATTGCAAAAGAGGAGATTGAATCAAATGAAGCAGTGAAAGAAGTAAAGAAGAGAGCTATTGTTACTAGGGTTGTGAAGATGCAACCCTTTGGAGAAGGTTAGACCAGTAAGAAGCCTAGAGTGGAAGCCGATCCATTCCGTATAACTCTCAAGAAAGCCAAGGAAGCAATAACAGAACAAGGTAATCTTAAATTGCTTTCCTAATTTTATGATCGTTTGGATGAAAAAGGGAAGAGGTCTCTAGAAGAAGCTACAATTGTATATTTGAATAAGTATAATAGGGCGCTTATAGAGATTGTGTCTGAAATTCCCAAAAGTTTGTATGATATCTTAGATATGAGAAAAGAAATTGCTAGATTAGAAGAGGAGAGAATTAGGGAATATGAGCTAGTGCAACTCTGGACATCTTGTGATTCCCAAGACAGAAGTTGATAGAATACTTAAGGAAAATAAAGAAATATTTAGAAGCAAAACCAAAGTGAACAAAATAATGATTGGAAAGGATGCGAAGGTTCATATGGAGACCTGAGAAATTTTGAGGGAAATAATAAAGAAGTATGAGTATGATGTAGATCCTGAAAGATCTCAGGAAAGTGTCCAAAAGCCTATTCTGGAAGTCCTTGGGACACCATCATTAGGATATGAACTGAAGAGTGTAAAATTGGATGAACATACAACTGAATCTCTTGCTGCTATAGATCTTGATAACAGACAACAGATTGCATACTCTGGTGCAATTCAAGATCCTCTGGTAATGGCAGTTGATTCATAGAAGAATAACGAGGAGGTTGGTGGTGAGATGGAAGAAGATGCAGAGATGGAAGAGAAGGAGAAGGATGAAGGCAAGATTGAACAGGTTTCGGTGGCAAGAGACACTATGGAATTTGATAAGGGAAAGAAAATGATTAGTGACAGTGATTTTATTCAAGGGCCTATCAATCTCAAATCCTTATCTCATATGCAAGCACTAAAGTTTGTAGCCTTAGCTCAAGCAAAAGCCAGTGAAGACTTGTTGAAGTCCCACACTAAGGACAAGGAGCTTACATCTTTGGCTACAAGTGTTCTTGAGAAAATTTTGTCATCATTCAAGAAAGACACACTTTACTCACCCTCCGACAAATTGAGAAGTATGCTTAAGGTAATAGATTCTCATTTTGAATCTCTTGAGAAAGCTGCAGATATAAAAATTTTGAACCATTTTAATGCTATGAGGTTAAGGATGGTTTTGAGAATGGTTGAAGGTGATAGGGTCAGTCTGATAACTGGTGTGAAGGGCATTCAAGAGGCACTAAATGAAGGAGGAAAAATCTACAAGTCGTGTCTTCTATTGCCGAAGTTCACTATAGAGCTTGATAAGAAGATCAAAGAATGTGAAGGTCAATTGGCTGGTATATCTCATTCATATGCCCCCCAGGCCATTTTTCAAGTAACTATGAAGCTCGAGTGATGTCTTTACTTGATAAAATCAAGGGCTTGAATCAAGAAAAAGATAGAGTAACTGGTAGAGTGGGAGAGCTGAGGAACTTAATCACTCCCCAGTTGGATACTCTTCTGAATAGTCAACATGATGTAATGAATCCACTGAATAATCCTATTCCTTCAGACCGCAGAGGAGAAAAAATGCATGCATACCTATTTAGTGCTTTGATTAACATTTTGGATAACCTGAATAAAGGTTGGGATGATCACCTATAGTCATTGAGGATTATTTTTGTAGACATTTGTAAGTTGTGTATACCCTTGTACAATAGAATTTTGAGCGGATACCTACCTTTTCCATTGATGTCAAAGGGGGAGAGAGGAGTGAAAAATGATGTATATTTTTAAGGGGAGCCTGTGCCTATTGCATTTTTGTATTTTTGAAATTTTGCAGTGTATGACATTTTTGGTTTGACACTTAGTCATTTTTTCACTAAGTGTTGCCATCAATTCAAAAAGGGGAGATTGTTGGCAAGAGACACTATTTCAGAAGAGATAAGTGCTTGAGTATTATTTAGGGGTTGTCATTGATGGAAACTCAGATTAGAAGTGTCATCCGGTATATGCAAATTCATTCTACCAGAAGTTTTGCTTAAGTCTGGAAGGTGGAACACAATGTTCGACAAAGTATGAGTACATTGAGTAGAACTCAATTTTGGGTGCACATTTTTGTTTGTAGTGGAAGAGGTAGCTAATTTGTTGGTTGGAATTTATTAGTCTGTAATCCTAGCTTTTGGTATTGATTCTCGTGCAATATTGGAGATTTGATATATAGTATTTCAAGAAGATCAAGGTTATTGTGGTGTAGCATGTTATGCAAAATGTTCGGGATGATTTTGTTGATTGGTATTGTGTTCGAGGTTTTTGTGCCGACTTGTTTGAAGCTTATTATCAATTTGTTTTGGTTTGCATGTATATTTGTAATTGGATTGAGCTGACTTCTTGTTACACGTTTCATCTTTTGTAAATGTTTTGGAGCCACATGTTGGTGACCTAATCAAGTGATGTGGATATATGAGAGAGATCTATATGAGCATTTTGGTATTGGATGTTGTGTGTGAATATTGTAGGAGCGTCGGTGCATAGTTTCATGTGCGCTACCTTTGGATTTATGCTCTGGTGTATGACAGTGCAGAGCATAACAGAGCAGTGTGTCAGAACAGTGAAAGAAGACTCTTTGTGCTTAACCAGAACTGCATTTTGGAATTTGTAGATGCTATCCATTAGTTCAAACAATTAGTTATCATTTGTAATCATTTGTAGGTCAGTGAGTCCTTCAGGGGTTGCAACCCTCTCTTTTGTCAATTGAGCAGTGAGCTCTAGGCAGTGTGCTTGAATGCATGTGCATTCCTCTTGTAATATTATTATACACTTGATCAAAATATTATAATATTGTGGGTCTCAATCCCACTGTGGTTTTTCTCTTTCTGGGTTTCCACGTAAAAATTTTGATGATATGGTTTTGTGCTTGTGTGTGTTGAGTTTTTGCACTTCATTTTTCTTCATTTGCATCTGGTGGTTTAAGAATCGGTTAAAGAAAGTTATAAATTACAGAACATTGATTCAACCCCCTCTCAGTGTTCATTGATTCCAACAGATAGCACCTAAATCCTCACATTCACCCACTTGACATCATACATTCTAAATTACCTCATAGAAATACATAATACAAATTAAGTATAGTGATCAAGGCTCATATGTCACATCCCCAAATTTTACATAGTATTTCATTCTAATTCTAGAAACTTGACTTTTAACTACCATAGTAAATGGTTAGTAATATTTTATGAGTACGAACATATATTTATTTACTTCAAGATGAGATGTCGATTTATATTCTATTATGTTCTTGAAGTTGCAATGGCATAGTTTTGAAAAGCTTATTGGATGTAAATTTGATTATGTGTGATGAATTTTACTTATCTAACTCTAATATTAATTATGGTCTAATCATGTGTTTGAAATGACCAAGTGCTAACCAGGAGAAGGGGTCGTCGAGACAACATCTCCAAAAGAATAGGGAGAGTATCATCTGGGAGAGGAATATAGACGAGCGAGAATTGTGTCAATACCATCTTAAGTCTTTTTGAATACTGACTTGATAAGGGATCAAGTAAGTACGTTGGACTTTAGTTTTGAGTCTTATCCTTGTTTTGGTTTAAGTCAACATAGAACCCTAATGTCGGTTTAGTGTCGAGTCGGAATGTGTAGACTTGAGATCATCATTGTTAGATTGATCAATTTGTCGTCTAGTCATATCTACTATAAGAATGAATATATCTATGTGCACGAGTAAAACTAAGTACAACAATAGCTATGTATATATTTATTTATGAACGTGTCTCTTCAATTAGAATGATTATATATAGACATGATACATACATACATATGTGAGAATATGTAAAAGTATGCATACATATTTATAAATATTTATTATGTAATCAAGGGTAAGTATTTAATAATATAATAATTGTTTTATGTATCAAAATTTATTATTTAGTTTACATGCATATTTTATTATCATTGATTAAATGTAAATTAATAAGAAATTGAATCGGATCTCATATGGTTCGAAACAACGTCTATCCAAAATTTACCATTGACTGTATTTAATAATTAGTTGAAAAATAAACTCGTTATATTTTAATTTTTAATTATTTAAAAAACACAATCAAATGATAAGTTTGGGTGTTGCATAGACAATAGCGTTCGAAACATACCACGTAGTGGTTATGTTAATGGTTTAATTAATTTATGTTTGAATTTGTAAAGGGGCCATGTACTCACCATGTAGTGGTGGAGAGACTTTTCAAAGTACTTACTAGCCCTAGTTTAAAACTTGGTTTCAATGCTTATTAAGGTGTAGCAAGACACCACATAGTGGTGTGAGTTAATGCCAATGCTAACCACTACATAGTGGTGTATGATATGCATTTCCAGTCATTATAGGGTGGGCAATGTGATAAGGTGAGGGGAGGGGCAACCACCAAAGGTGGCGTATACCACTCACAAGGTGTTTTTAAGGAAAATGAGGAATTTAATCATGTGCACCCTTCTCTTTTGGGAATGGGATAATTAAATATTTAATTGAAATTCCTTTTTAATAGAAAATTAAATAATAATGTTAAGTCTATTTTATAGAATTGTGGGGTTATTTCGGTTGTAACTAACCCACATATTAGGGAATGGGTTCTTAGTATGTATTTTCAATATCCTCATTTTTAATGTCAATTATTTTGGCAAGATAATTAGGAGGTAAATTATGTTAGTTTAATTCTAACAACTTTGAAATTATGGAGGGAATCTAATTTAATATTTCGGTTATGTTTTAAATGAGATAACCAACTTATGGTTATTAGTTGATTATGAGGATTAAATAACCCTCATTTTTGGAGGGAAAAGATTATTTTAAATGGAGAAATATCCTCACATGAAAAGGATATAAATAGATTAGCCTAGGGATTTTAAGGGGAATTTTTGGGAAATTTTAATCATTGTGCTTTTGTTAAAGAATTGTTTTGTTCTGGAGAAGTCTTGGAAGGGAGAAGTCTATCTTCTCACCTTTAAAAGAATAGCGAGGAAAGAATTTTTTTGAGTGTAAATTGTGGATTAAAGTGAGAATAGGCTTGGAGGAGGAGAGTTAGAGGAGGGACTCAGAGCTTCACAATCTTCTACCCTTGATGTTCTCCAAAAGCATTCAAGCACATTTTATGTTTTTGTTAGATAGACTCTTAAGTATATTTCATTTATTTCATGAGTGGAGGGAGCTTTTGGATTAGCAAGCTTGGATGCCAATTGGGATTGTATTTTGAGATGCTTTTCTTTTATGAGTAGTTTGGAAACCCACATAGATTTTGACTTTGTCTTTTTCGGCCTTTCTAACCTTTTGGAATTTTCCTTCTTTTGGATCATATTTTTATTTTCTTGAGCATGTCTTTTTGATGGGACATGTTGATCATTGGATTTTTGTGGATTTTTGCCTTCGTGCATTTTAGATTTGGCATCCAAATTGCTTGCAATAGTGTAAAGACGTAAATCGTGCTAACTTCAATAATAACCGAAATACTCTTTATTCTTAAATAAACTCATAAATCAGTTAATAAATCTATTTCATTCCACTTTTCCATCCATAGCTTCATTTGATCATTCCATTTAAATCGTAATAAACACAAAATTTCTATAAAAGATAAAGATTCTTCATTCAATAAATCGATAAAAGTAGTATCTCAATCATACAATACTTAGGCATTTCAAGTTGTTGTAAGTTCAATAACAAAATAATACAAAGTAAAGGGTGAGATGCGTCCGTTGATCTGCAACCCAAGCTATCTTCAATGAAATCTTTAGCATGAAGATGAGAACAAGATTCGGGCACTTTTTCCACCCAACCTTGAAGCTTATGCTTCCCCGGAATTCTTAGTCAATCAAAAATACCCGACCTTGCACGAATTGCTTAGCAAAAGAATTCGAAAGACAAGATGGAATCTGGTGCATGCCTAGATGATACATGCATTTTCAATTTTCTTATTCTATTAAGAAACAAGAAAGATCAATCAAGGATGTGGTAGAGAGTATAAATAAAATAACTTCATCTATTTCCCACTAGATCCAATACTGAGTGAAATCTCTGTTGTGTAGTCTTAACGCTACTCCGATCAAGAGTTTGGATATGCTCCACTAGCACCATTCTTGGATCCTATATCCATAAGCAATTGGATTCATAACTTCCAACACATCGAAGGGTCCCACATATCTTGTTACCAACTTTGATGATTTCCTCGATAAAATAAAGCTCTTATGAGGCTTCTCCCTCAAAAGAATTTCTTCTTCAGTAACAAATATCAGAAAGTATTGTTTCTATTATCATAGCTTTTTCTTGTCTGTCGACTATTTCTTTCAATATATTCTTGATCAATTTCATTTGCTCATCCAATTCTTTAAGCATATTAGAACCAATGATGATCCTATCTTTATTCTATCCCAACTGACAAATGTTTGTCATTTCTGTCATAAAGCATCATAATAGGTATCATTCCCTAAAAACATATGAAAATATTTTGTTGTATGCCCACTCAATCCAAAGGCAAATACTTCTTCCATTCGCATTCCCAATCCATGCAATACATTAAAAGAATTATCCACAACCTGATCAAATCTTTTTGTTCGGTCATCTATCTAAAGATGTTATGCCGATTTAATCTAGTTCCCAAAGATATATTCAATATTGTCCAATTCCAAAATGTCATCCAGACATTCCTATTTGATATTTATATTTTTGAAAAACCATGCATTAGATAAGTTGAATGAATAAATTTCTTCACAAGTTTCAATGATTTATCTTTAAATATCTCCAAGTACGAAATATGCAATCTTTGTCAATCTGTTGACACTAACCAATTATGATATCATGCTTGTTCTTACTCAAAATCAATTCTTGAGTAAATTTCATATTGATTTCCTGCCACCTATGCTTAGGTTTGATACAAAAGTCCTATTATAAGAACATGCTCAACTTTCATTTGTTAAACATTGTGCCACATACTCAACTACCTTTTTCCAAAGTTCTTAGGTTCGTCACATCTTTATCAACAATCTCTAGATTAATTGGATATTTCCAAATGTTCTAAATAGAGTGCAATATTTAATTCCTCAAGTTTCTGCCTCTAAGTGAGTACATCCTTCATTGAAATTTTTAATTACCCTCAAGTTCTTATCTCAAATCTATCAAATCTATGATCCAAAATATCTACTTTCAAAACCTCAATAATGTTTTTCTTCCAAGTGATTTTGTAATAATTGCTATGTCAGGTTGACCTTATAGTAACCATGGTAGATAAAATTCCTTAATCTATGATAACCCATCATTTGACTTCCTTTTTATTTCCAACTATTCCAACCAACTCAATCTACTTCATACCTCAAACTTCTATCAATCCATAAGATTTCTAATTACTATGTATACTTTTATTCAACAAATAACAAGGCAACCATGACGACAGAAAATTTCCTAACATCATAACATATGCTATACAACTACTAGCACAACCTTATACTTAATTATCTCAAATGTGTTTTTATACCAAAGACCAGATATTCTTGGATGTTCAAGACTCCAAAACTTACTTTTCACAAAAGACATCTTTCATGGTCACATGACCTCAAAGGTAAAAACTAAGGAAGTAAGATCTCATATAATTGATGAACTAATTCGAATTTGTCTATCTACTAAATATATATATAAATATATTTACCTTTGCAAGGCCTATCCTCTTATTCCACACATTGAATTTACTCAAACTAAAAATTACACATACACATAGTATTATTTCCCTAACTGACACAACACCTATGCTTGGTACACTCTCTACTCTTACTCTCTTGGACATAGTATCAGGGGTTCGCTATGAACATGATAAGGATGGAATGCAATATGTAACTGAAAGACAATGAAAATTTCAAACATTAGATCAGCCACCATAAAGGTTAAGAGAACAAGTGATCAATTTCAACAGTAGATTATAAAATGCGCATAATGAAACATTAAGTCAAGTGTGACCAAGGGTCACAAAATAGAAAATTGGTGACTCGTCCATTTAGAAAATGAAAAAGAAAATATAATAAAGTCAAGAAGTCAAATCTAATCCAAAAATCAACGATCTAACAATTCATCAATAAACCAAATAAAGCATCAAATTGAATACATATCAAATGTACTGAGTGACTAGGAGTAGTCACATAAGAAGGAGTGTTATGACACCTTGGGGTATCTTTTCTAGAGTGTGCGAGAGAGAGTATCAAACATAGTACCTACAATTTCATGACTGAAGATAAGGACACAAAACTAAAATACAGAGTCCTATGAAGATTTCATCATATCATCCATAATTCCTATCCATATAGTACCTACCTCGTACACTATAGACATAGACTATTATCTTTTGCAAGATACAAGTTAGAATAATTATCAATCTAATAAATCCAGCATCTCAAGCATCTAGGTTATAATAACAACTATCATTTTAATTAAAAACTTAGCTTACAACTTTACTATATGAGCACCCTACTCTTACTCAATAAACTATCATTCGATGAATGTGTCCATTAAGTATGTCATTCTAAGAGATACTCTTTCTCCATCTATCTAGACACCATGTTGATTTCACAAAAAGCAACTTTATTTATCGATTGTTCATAAATGATATCACCCAAATTTATATCTCTTATCATGGAGTCAATGGGGTACATCCTTTTGACTTATCTAAACTAAATATAGTTGACTCATTAGGGAGACGCTCATTCTTCATCTATCTCCTCAATAGGATAGTCCAACTATTCTTGTCTCCTAAGGGAAGGGTAGATGGGATTTTCGTTACCCTACTTAGCTTGGTTAACTATTTCTTCTTTCTTGGTTTAGGAGTTAATTCCTTTCTTCTTTCATCCTAGAAGTAAACAACTACTTTCCTCGACCTTATCATTCTCATCTTGAATATCCTGAATTCGTTTCATAGTAGGAGGGAAATATTTCTTCCTTAATCAACCATCCTCCTTATTCTAGGTTGTTGTCATCAATTCACCTTGAAAAGGCTTTGTGCTCCTTTATTTACAAGTATCATGTGTTAGGCATCCAATAGCAAGTTTTTCAAGCACATGACTTCATTCACGAAGTGGACTCATAGGCCCTAGAGTTATAAACTGTGCTGTGATACCAAAATGTAAAGACGTAAATCATGCTAACTTCAATAATAGCCAAAATACTCTTTATTCTTAAATAAAATAATAAATCAGTTAATAAATCTATTTCATTCCACTTTTCCATCCATAGCTTCATTTGATCATTCCATTTAAATCGTAATAAACAGAAAATTTCTATAAAAGATAAAGATTCTTCATTCAATAAATCGATAAAAGTAGTATCTCAATCATACAATAGTTAGGCATTTCAAGTTGTCATAAGTTCAATAACAAAATAATACAAAGTAAAGGGTGAGATGCATCCGTTGATCTGCAACCCAAGCTATCTTCAATGAAATCTTTAGCATGAAGATGAGAACAAAATTCAGACACTTTTTCCACCCAACCCCGAAGCTTACGCTTCCCCGGAATTGTTAGTCAATCAAGAATACCCGACCCTGCATGAATTGCTTAGCAAAAGAATTTGAAAGACAAGATGGAATCTAGTGCATGTCTAGATGATACATGCATTTACAATTTTCTAATTCTATTAAGAAACAAGCCAGATCAATCAAGGATGTGGTAGAGAGTATAAATAAAAGAACTCCATCTATTTCAATGGTTTATTCAATTAGATTACTCGGCTGAGTATAATGCCATGCATAGAAAATTAGATAGTTTGGAAAAGCAAACTATTCTCTCTATAATCCACATTCGACACTCGTCCTAGAAGGTAACTTTCCACAAACACAAGCCTATCTATCTTTGTTCACATAAATCTTAGAATAAATATATACAGAAGACAATCTTTCGCCTTTCAATTATAGCTTCCTATTTCTTGCAAGATAAAAATACAATGTTAAAGAAGACAATCTTTCATTGAATAGAAATTGAAAGAATCAATATTTTATTACAACCAATCCTATCTGATAGGAAGCAATCTTTCATGGATAAACAAATATACATCTGAAAGAAAACAATCTTTCCCTTCTATCTTTCAAGCAATTTAAAGACAAGAATTAAATATTAAGAAGGTGTAACACATGTATGTATCTTTACATAGAAATTTAATAAAATGAGCACACATTCTTTTATTCAATTATCAAAACATTTAAATAATGTAATCATTAACATGCATTCCATTTCTTATGGTTTAGAATTCGAAGTTTATATCGTCTAAGATCTCTATCTTCCCATGTGTCTTGGTTCATTTACCTCTTTTCTCAAAGCATCATATTTAGTTTAATACTAATATGTGACTTTTCATGATTTAAATACTCAACTCACTGATTTTACTAATTTACCAAAACAATAATCTAACATGATGAAAATTCATAAAGTGCCTATCTATATGGCCTTTTTTAATGAGACACTTGATAACCATCTTTTCTCTTCATGCAAGGATCTAATTTGAAAGTGTAAGTCTTTTATTTATGATATCAAAATAAACTTCACTATTTAATAAGTCATAATCCTAATATTTCATCTTCTTCGCAGTTCATTTCAGAGTCTCTCTCTCTATCCTCTTACTCTGTTCCTAGAGGATTTGGTGGTCTAATTTCTATTAATTTCCTTTATGTTTATCAACAATCTTTAAGAAAATATTTCATTATTGCATCTATATTTGCATGATCCTAAATTAAACAATTAACAATGATTTATATCGCGACTCTAACTCTTTCATTAGAATATTGCATAAAGCTAAAACTAGATCATTCTTTATCTCTTAAATCTCTATCTAACACAACATGCTAGATTTGAGCCTACCTCAAGAAACGTGATCCATGTCTATTATGATCCCTAATAACTTCAAATTGCCTGCAATACGTCCAGATTCCAATGCTTTCCACCTTGGCGCTCTTCTATCTCATGAGCTCTCTATTCTTAGTTTTTATCCTTTCTATATTCTGAGAATTTCTCAAATAATAATAAAACAACTAACACACGTTCAAGAGCCTAACCCTTAAGTTCGACTCTAAATCAGAGATGATCATCATTGATCTTTTACGACTTGGTCATAAACATGTCTAAACCTCCACTACTCATCTCTTCTACATTCCATTCTCTAATCCTTTGTTGCATCTCTCCTTCTATCTCTACTCTAAATTTATCTCTTCTAACTAGCTCTAACTTACTATCTTCTTCTCTTTCTTGAGCCCTTTCCTCTATTTAAACTTATTTTTCCTACATAATCTACTATATCTTTGGCTTAGATATTGCTATGAGTTTGACACCTTCACTGCATTATTAATAGATCTATCACTTTACTACCCAACGTCTACTCCTTCCTAAGAGATTTCTCAGTCTATCTGCCTCTGATTAACTAACTTATCGACACGTTTGGGGTGGTGGGATGCTAACTGTTGTTCCTGCAGTTGAGTCAACCTTGGATCATGGAGGAGATGGTTGGTTTTCTCCACTATCACCATGGAGACTGCAGTTTTCCTACTGCCACCATGGGTTATGGAGAAGTCTGCAGTTTCTATAATGCCATGGCACTACGTGCCAAGTTGCTTCCTCCCCCATCGGTCGCGAGCCACTATGCAATGGTCAATCTGTAGTTTGATTGCATTGAAGTTGAACTGCAGCTCATGGAAGTTGACTTGTCGACTTCTACCAGTTGACCCACCAACCGCCACCACCACCTCTTGCTAATATAAGTATTAATATATATGTTAAACTTAAACATAATATATTTTGTTTAATTGAATTGTTGATATTATCTCCTATCTGCAAGGCGTTTGGCTACGTGGAATAATCCTCATAGTGCTCATGTTTCGTAGCACAAAGTCCTTATCCCGTTTGTACTCAATGAGTTTGATAAGGTGATAAGTTGATATTAATATCGATCTCTCTTCATGCAATTCGTTTCTATGTGTCTTAGTTACTTTTCCAAGTGTTAGTGTACGATTAGAACACTTCAAGTTGACTCCAGTCATGTCGACTTCCTCTAGCATGCATTATAAATCTGCCAATATTTCAAACAGGTCGGTATTTATATATCGACAAAAATATATAACATAAAGTAGTTAACATGTTCTTTAATAAACCCTTTTTCATGATATATATATATATAATACGTATATATATTTATTAAATCTCAAATGATTACGTATAGGTATAAACAAGATTCATGATGTAATTAAATTTCATGATCATATATAATAACTATATAGATATATATGTATATGATTGAATCAATATCTCATATACATATATATGTTATACTATTATCAAATTATCAAAGTAAATTCATAAGTATGATATTTCATGCATTTATACATATCTGAACAAAAAGAACATATAAACATAGGGTCAATATTCATTTTTAAATCATTCACATTTCATCTCTTTTAACAATAAAGCATAATATTTCACAATCACTCATGCAACTTAGATTTGATTCAATCACCACTCAAGTCATGCAACAAATGCTTATGTATAAATATTTAAATCAATCTTCTACTCATTCCAAATTCATCATTCCTATTTAAATAAACATTCAAATAAGGTCATTTAAATCATCCATCATTACAAGAGGCAAATTATAAATCCTAATGTGGTGTGTGAGAGATTCCATCTATTCTAATGAAATACAAGATATAAGACAACTCTACCTGAACCATGTTCTTGCCTTCATCTGCATTCACCTTTTCCTGCATTCACTTGCACTTAGTTGCTCATTAGCAATGATGATCCCAATTTTGCAATAAAAATTATTACTGATCATTTGATTGTATATAAATCATTTTAGTGCATTCGATCACCTATCTTATTTCATTGACAATTCCAATTTCATTTCATTTCCATTTCATTTGCAAAAAATAAACATTATTTTCTAATTAAATAATTATGGAAAAATAGGGTTCGTGACAAATAGAAATAAATTAATGAGTGCATGAGAATGGATGACTTGGAAGTTTTATGGATGGGATGGTGGAGGAACAATGTTGGAAGGAATTCAAGGATGTGTGCCTTTGTTGATCTTGCTTAGGGATCATTTGAGGTGATGGAGTGGTGGAATGAGGGATGTAATGACCCGAGATGGATGGAAGGGATGAAGGGTTTAACATTGGAACCTAAGGATCCAAACTAGACATGGATGAGGAAGGGATGGGATTTAGGACATAAGGACCCAAAAGGGCTTTGGAAGATGGGGGATGGTGTGATTCTGATTTATACAAAGGGATTTTTGATTTAGGAGGGATGGAAGATATGCCAACATATTGAGCATGAGATTTGTAGCCAAGACCATATGAACTTTCATTTTCTTTGACTTGAAGGGATTCCAATATGCCTTGTTCATGGAGGCCTAACCCTTTTCCATGATAATTCATTTTTTCACAAATTCTTTTTCCAATAGGATACTTATTATTTTGAAAACAATATGTTAGTCCATTTTGAGGAGGATGTGAGGTGGAAGGAATTGTTATCTCTTGGAGGAAACCATAGTGGATAAAGGTGGAAGAGCCAAGTTGATAGGTATGGGATTCATGGATAGCTTGGATAGGGATGATGGGATCTTGTGGGGGATTCCGATCATGTGGATATTAGGAGGAATATTAGGATTGTGAGATGGATTGGTATCATGAGATGGATATGAAGGAATACTTTGGTCTTGACTTGGGATAGGATTATGTGGTGGAGTGGAAGGGATGATTGGATCTTGAGATGGAAGGAGAGCATTGGATGGAGGGATGTTTTTTTCTTGAGATAGAGTGGAGGGGATGGGATCATGAGATGGAGTGGAGGGTAGACATGGATTTTGAGATGTAGAGGTATCATGAGATGGAGGGATGCCTTGATCTTGAGTTGGAGAATAATTTATACTGGCATTCTTTGGAACAAGCTCTTGACATGTTTGGAGTTGTGGCGATGGTGTGATGTCGAAGGATATGGATTTTTCAACTTGGGTAGATGGGGGGATGGTGGTATCATGAAGCTTAGGGAATTGAGGGTTGGATTTATTTGGAGGGGATGGAGGTGGATGGAGGACTTGGGGAGATTGTGCAACTTTGTTTTGAGGTGGGGGTTTTGTCTCCTTTGCTGAGGATGGGGATGATGTGGATTTTGGAGGATGAGGATTATGTGGAGGTTCAGTATTAGATGAAGGATTGGATTTGGATGTGGATGGGGATGTGGGAGAAGATGGAGGTATAGATGTTGGATAGGAGAGGTATGTGGATGAGGGATAATATGGAGACATGGAAGAGGAATAAGAAGGAGTTCCCTTGTCAAAGGTAGAGGAAAGATAAGGGATATGGGATGGACTGGGATTGGATATAATATGTAGAGGTAGAATGGATGAAGAGATAATAGATGGATGGGAGGTTATGGGATTAACTTTGTAAGCATGTTGGGGTGGGAATGTCTGATAAGGTGATCTGTGAAGTTCCATGAGCATTTTCTCATACCAAGCTTTGATGTTTAGATTTTGGATTTGGGTTGGAGGTCTTTGATGAGGATTTAGATCAAGAAGTTTATCTCTTTGGGAATCCATATTTTTCTTTTGTGAGTGTGAGTCAATAAAATACATAGGTATCCTCAAAATGGCGAGAATGGGGTGACAAGTTGGAATTGGATGAATGTGACTTGGTCAATAAAGGTGATGAGATGATGCCTGATGAGGACAAGGACTTAGCAAATTTAAATTAGACTTGGGGTTCATTTGATATGATTGAATTAGATGAGAGGTTGCCCCTTGGATTAAGACAAAATTTATTTGGATTTAGATGACACTTTGATCCTTGGATTAGGATTAAGCGAGGTGTAGGGATTAATGATGCAGGCCACAAAGCAAGGTAACAACCAAGCTAGGATAAATCTAGATCTTTGGATGAGGATTTTATTTGGATTAATTATTCCCCTACTTAGGATAGGCAAAGTTCCTAAGCAATATTAGACAAGGATTAGGGTTTGGATCAACTCAAATGATTGAGATTAATTAAGCAAGGTACTTGGGATAGATTATTTTCCAAGCACAAGGCTAATAAGGGATTGACAAATGATAAATATCTAAATTAGACTTCACAAAGTACTGACCTTGGATTAGGATTGATGATTGATGATTGGATTAAAGGATTGATTAGGTTGATGTGCTAAGTCCTCAAAGGTGGGAGTGAATTTATTATGAAAGAATTTATTGATGATAGGCAGAAGAAGGGGAAGGTTACCCAAGACAAGATTGATGGTTGGCCAGAGATATCAATTGGGGATTGATGATCGTTTGGATGGATGAAAATTGATTGGGGATTTGACTTAGGCAGAGACGTTGAAAAAAAACTGGAGATGCTTCAAAACTCAGGGATGTAGATGTCATTCCTCAGTAGAAGATATGTCAAAACAAAGGCAGAGACATCGATGTATAGATGAAGACATTGATTCTCAAATTTAACAGTTTTGGGATAAATTTGGAGACTTGGTCAAAAGTTTGGTCAATTTGGAAAATTTTGGATTTTTGTCTACTCTTGGTAAGAAATATTAGACAGTGACAAACACATTGGCCAAGGTAATACTTGCAACAAGCGTAAAATTTGGAGGGCCTAGATTAGCTCGATGTTGCAAAGTTTCACTGGTTTGCACAATGAAGACATGCAAAATACATACAACTTAGGATGGAAAGTGGAAAGCATTCAATGGAGCCTTTGAAACAATAGAATACCACAAGCAAGTGGACAAATAGAGATTCTAGTGGCACTAGCTCCCCCACCATATCACTCACTTCTTGGGTATACCAGATTCTCTTACCTCTAAGACCCAAAGATCTTATAACCGATGGATTCCTATCTCATCTTGAATGGGTACATGAGACGTATCTACAAGGTACGATCCACATATCCTGAACCATCAATTGTAGGGATTTTTGGCTAGTACAACAAGGTGTCTAGTAATATTATGAGGGATCTCAATCCAACAACGGATTCTCGAAGCAAGCCACTTAAGGATCTAATTGAGCTTATCAATGTAGAGAAAGTGTCCATATACGTCGAATTCACTCACTACTTCAGTCGTCTGACTAGTATATTTATATAACATCTTGGAAAACTTGCTCAAGATCGCATCGAGAGAGATGATTTCCCTAATGTGTCTTGATTTTGAGCTACTCCCTTGGGTGATGAGGCCCCCAAGAGACAATCCTCTATACAAATATAAATTGGGTGTTGTTAATCACTTTTCTCTTACACCCAAGATCCACAAAGGTGAGGGGAGAGGATACCAAGCGTAATGGTGGGTTCACCCTACACAATGTGCAAGTGCACCAAACATGAAAAATAGTTCTTCTTTTTCACCATAATAAATATGGTTTCTAATCTAATGCATGAAATAAATCCACTTTAGTGGAAAACCAAAAGCCTTCAACAAACGTCTAGTGAAAAATGATTAGTAGTTTGATTTTTTGTTTTGGACTAATGAAAAATATACAAAGATAAGATGATTAGCCCAAAGATACAAATATGAGGAAAACACACCAAAAGAATATATAAAGAGAAAAAAAAAAATTACACAATTGGATTTCTTATGATTTTCTTAGTAGTTTAAAGTTGATTGAAAAATGATTTCATATCCTAAAGTTATGTGCAATTGAAGTTCAATAGGAAGGGGCGACTTTGAACGTGTTAGAATAATTTTTAAAGCATGATATGCAAAATATATTGACAACTCATTTTAATCTCTTAGTATTCTTTTCAAAGCATTTTGAATTTCAAAAATCTGACACCCGAGTGAAAAGTTATGCCCATGAAAATTGTTTTTTTTACCAAGAGCATACGCTGATTCATAGGCATAGATGCCAATTCATAGGCACAAACACCAATTCAGAGGCAAAGATGCCGATTCACAATTTTTTAATGAAAAATTTAAGAAAAATTCAAACAAAGGCATAAAATTTTAGGTGGAGATGCCAAATCATAGGTAGAAATGCCAATTCAAAGGCGAAGACGTCAATTCAAAGGCGAAGACGCCAATTTAGAGGCAAAGATGCCACTCTGCATTTTTTACACAAAAATAGTTAGGCAAGAAATAAAATTCAAATGCAGATGGTGATTTGTGGAATTGGAGGTAGAGACGCCAAAATGTAGTCTGAGACATCGATGCACTATTATGCAAGAAAAATTCTTCAAAACACAAAAAAGTTAAATGTAAGGGACTTGGGGTCTCACTAAGTGTGCCAAAATGAAGAAGGGAAAAATTTGAGCCTAATGGTTAGTGCATAAATCAAATCAAAACACAAACAAAGCATCAAAATGCACAAATTAACCATTATACCTTGATTTCTCACTTCTTCCTCCAATTGAGCTTGATGAAGTAGAGGCGGCCTATTGCTCCACTTGATTTGCTCCTTGGATGGGGGATTGTGGATTGCTCTCCACTACACAACAAGATGGATTAGATTCAAAGGATGATTGTGGATAATATGGATTGGCTATGGTAAGATTTTGACATTATGAGGGTGTGATCAAGGATTTACATCCTCAAATGGACATCAAGATAATAATCAAAAGGTGGATGATTTGTGAAGGGAGGAGACTCCAATTTATAGATTGGAGGAGGCCAAAATGGAGGGCCAAGATTGATTTGGAATGAAGGGCTAGGATTGAAAGAAAGTGGGAGAGGATTGAGAAGACAAGGTGTGGGATTCAAGAGATTTGTCATAAACACATTTATTGTCTCCACACTCCTCAAGGTACAGGGGATAAATTTCCCTAAGTACATTGGAAGAATAAAAATGTATTAAAAAATCCTTGGGGGAGGACAAAGGAATTAAAAATTCCTAAATAGAAGATTGTGTGGGAAAGATAAATGGGAAAAGGAATTAAAAATTCCATGGGAAAAAGAGGCATGGGGAGACTCAAAGAATTTAAACTTCTTTGAAAGGATCAAATTGAGTAGCATTTAAGGTTGGAGGATGAGATAGGAAAGCCATTTATGACAAAGAGTTGACGCATCCCTAATCAAGGTGATTAAGGATGTGCAAATGATTAGGGAGATTGATTAGGTGGCTTGATGAGGGATTAGAGTGCAAGTGGGAAAGTTAGGAGGATGTGACATGAGGAGAGATAATGAGTGGTGGAATATAAAATTGAGGAAAATGATAAACATGATTAGAGATCGATTAATTAAGACAGATGATAGGAGTAGAAAAATGATTTGTAGGAATCACATGGTTAGCTTAATTAATTGAAGTTAATTAAGTAATAGAGATTTAAGAGAAATAATGATTCAGACTTTAGAAGAATGGGGAAATAATTAATTTATTGATAAATTAATTATTAGACTATAGTGATAAGATTAATAAAATTTAATTTAATTAACCTTAAGAAGAACACAATTAAATTAATTGATTATGTGGAAAGGCTTAAATTAATTTAATTAATTTTAGACATCTACAACCACTATAAATAATTGACTAATTTTTTTGTATTTTGATAATTGTTTGGAAAAATGTTGACAATGGAGTTTTCAAACTTATTTAAATGTTTGTTGAAATAACCATTTAACACTCAATTAGATTATAATTTAATTATTTATCATTTAAAGATAAATCTTGTAATCATATTTGTCTTGATATAATACTCAAATTTATTATCCTATAAACCATGCTGCATTGAAAAGGAATGTTGTAAATGTATAAATATAGACAAATGGAGATGAATCAAACCTCTAGTTCATTGGAAAGTGCTAAGAAATTGTGTTTGAGTGTTATAGAGAGTGATAGTCTCCATTCCCAATCTTGAAAAGCTTCAAATTGATGTTGTGATTATTCTATGTTGCTGCATTAATTATTATGTCTAACTAGTCCCTCTTAATAATGATTTTTATTTCAATTAAATTTTGTAATAGATTGAGATAATGGTGTGACTATGTTTTGATTTTTAAACCCTCACAAAGAGGCTGATATAGCTACTATAATCCATGTCTAGGTTCACATATCATTACTAGTTACAAAGCTACATTTCTTAGTCACAACAACTGGGTTTATGGTTACACTTATAGAAACTCATGTCGACCTTATTTTTCCTTAATATTGTAAGATTATATTTGTTGGGAATGATTGAATATCCCTGTACTAAATGTGACCTACTAGTTTGTCTCATTCCCAACTCCTTAGCCACAATTTTCTTTATTTTGGGTGAAAAATTTCTTTTTCAAATGATATGACTTGTAAACTCTTGTAAAAATGGTGGCCAAAATATACAATGTAGATAAAAAATATTTTCTCTAATAAATTGATAAACATTTGCAAGAAGTTGTATTCAATTTTTTTAATCTAGAATAGCAACAAACTCCCCAAATTAAAATCTATAATTATAATTTATCTTTCTACATTATAGTGACCTTTGAATGAATCCAATAGTATTGGTTAGGAATAAATACTTATCTAAAACTAACTTATCTCATAGTTTTTGAATAAATACTTATCTAAAACTAACTTATCTCATAGTTTTTGTCCTAGGATTTCAACTTGAGAAAATTACCCAAACTCTCCAGATAAGATGAAAATACCACAGATAAGAATTTCTCCTTTACAATTCCCTTTTATATGACCTTTTCTAATATTTGAGAAATCATGCTTTATTTCTCCCATAAAGTGACTTTTTAATTTTATATCTCTTGTAGGCCTCAAAATAGGTTGCTTTGATAAAATAATAAGTTAAATAAAGTTACATACAAAAAAAAATATTAATTTAAGATAGCTTATTCCCTTCCAAAAATTTTGATTAGCTTATGAGGATTAAAAAATAGATTGCTTACCTCATGAAAGGGGACATTACATATTCATAAAGGGATATAAATAGTGGCTTTGAAGTTTATAAATCTCACATGTTCATGGAAAAGGTGAGATAGATAAAACTATAGGCATAAAGAGAGACTAAAAAAGTCTTAGCTCAAGTATAAAAGCATTTTGATCAACATAAGACAACATAGATATCATGTTTGTGACATGCTTTAGGGCCTTCTCAACAACTAAAAACTTGGTCATATGGTTCATTTTAGATCACAAAGTATGTAGAAATTAATAGTTTTGGTTTGTAATTTTTGGATTTTATGAAGGTATTTTCAATGATTAATGATGACCAAATATGCTCGTGTTGATTCTTCTATGTTAGATGAAGATATAAAGGTTGTATTTCTTACTTCATTAGAAAAAAATTAGTAAAGAGGGATGAACTAGAGGGAGATTTTATTCTTGAGAATTGCAAAGTAGACCACACGAGGAGAACAAGAGACATTGTTGATTGGTGAAAAATGACAATTTTCAATTAAGGCAAAGTCAATTCTCTTAAAAAAATTAGGGAAGAAGTTCCCAAATTTAATTGTGTTCCCACTTCTTTAGGGATACATGATCTAAAATTAGATTATATATTCAATCTAGGTTGGTTAAATGCTAGACATGTGTTCTAAGTGTACTTAGAGAAAAGAGAAGGTTGGTTGAGTGACTATATGAGCAATTTGTATTATTTCACGATCACTTGTAACAAAGGAAAACTTTATTATTAGTCTTGTAGGTGTTTTAAAAGGTGTAGTGAGTTAGTGAAATGATACAAGTCATTAGAAAGTAAAATGTATGTGTGTGTGTTTTTTTTAAAGTTAGAAATACAGATAGAAAATAAGTGTGTGGAGTTTAGTTATAAGGGTGTCTTCATGGTGGTTTAAAACAAAACCATTGAGTCTTGGAGTAGTTTTTTTTTTATCGATAACCAGGATATTATATTGCTTAAAATAGAAAAGATTTACATTCAAAAAGTAGATAGACAGTCTGCTATAATATGGGGTCTCGCCCCTACTACAACAAAGGAACCTGAATAGACACCAGCCCAACAAGGCTAACAACCACAAAAAAGGCCACTTACAAACACATACCCCACAAAAATAAGGACCCGATTAGCCCAGAAAACCTATCTATCAAACGACCCCAATGCCTCTTCCCTTGAAAAGTTAGGGATACCCCGGCTGGGCCCTACCTCCTGCATCTCACTCTCTCCACCTAGCACCATTCTCAGCCTGCCACCACACAGAGAACCATGCTCCATCACCTTTGTCTGCTTCCTTGGAAGCTGATGCCAAACCATAGGCCTTCCATCCTCATCCAGAGGGGCCTCAGACCAAATTGGGGTCACCTTCCCGTGAATTTTCACTCGCTCAATCGGCCCCAAATTACGCACATACTGCACAATCTCTCCACATCCTTTCCTTGCATCCTCCATCTACAATTCAACAGGTTGGGAGGCCGACCAAATGACAAACGGTTGCAACACCCTCGCATCCACACCGATCCTCTACCACGATCCAACCATCGACTTCAAACCTTCTCCAATAGCAGCTCAAGCCACCAATTCCTACAGACCACCTGCCCATTTGGGTCTCAACACCAAAGATGTGACTCGTTGCACTTCCTTCGCCGACTTTCCCACCAGCAAGGCCAAGGCAATGAACAACGACGAAATGTTAAGGCTAGTTCTCGGCCGATAGTCCAGCGTCAAGAATTCCTCCCCAAACATCATCCTCACTGCCCTCCAAAAATCCTTACCATCCACCCTGAAGACATTCATCAACCTATTGCTTGAGATCAAGCCACGAAAAGCAGGCATTTGCCCATCCGTCATCAATGAAAAGTTTGCTTCCATCCTGACTCGCCTCTGCTCCAAATCCTGAACACACCGCCTACCACCAAAATCCAATGAATACAAAATGCCAGGGAACAAAACACCAAGACCTTTAAAAGCCCCAACCATCACATGTCATGATTGCTCCACACGGATCGCAGAAAACTAAGCATCATTGCCAGTCGTTCACACTGATTGCCTCCATCATCACCCATCACCGCTAGGCCACTTGCAATGACATCGTAGATCACAATCCATGAGGATCTTTACTTCCCACAGGTCCATGGTCATTTCAAAAATAAGCTTGGGTTCACTTTTCTAAGTTGAGCCATACAACCAAAATCAAAATCATGAGGACTTAAATTTCTAAAGTCCTCGAACAATCTAAAATTATTTTCCAAGGAGCCATTCGCTCCCACATTTGAAAGTTTGTCAGCTTCCAAGTTAGCTTCCCTAAGGACATGAGTCGCCTTAAAATATTCAAAACCACCCAACAGAAGTTGCATTCTTTGAACATGCTTGTCTAAGTGCCATGCCTCCATTTGGCCTCTAGCTATCCCGTTCACCACAATCTCAGAATCTCCCTCCAAATGGAGTTTCTTCACTCCCAATTTCATAGCCATGAGAATGGCTTCTAACACCGCTTGACACTCAGTAACGTTGTTCGATCCATCCACCAATCTTTTAGCACCTATGGCCAGAGTGTTCCCACAATCATCTCGAGCAATTACCCCAACTCCAAAGACCCCTGGATTGCCCCTTGAAGCGCCATCAAAATTAATCTTAGTCCACCCTTTATTAGGCAGAGCCTACTCTTGAATTGATTCACCCTTTTTCTGAAGATTAACCCTCAAAATCCCATTAGCAGGTCGAGTCTTGGAGTATTTTATCTTTACATGTTCTTATTAAAAGTTTTTATGGTTGATTCAAATATGTTAGAAGATAATTCGGGTAGGATAATTTTGGAGACATTTTTTTTCTCTTATTGGTAACTAATTAACTTGGCTTTGGCCATGATTTACCTTGTCCTTTTTCATGGTGATAATTTGGATCCTATTCATTATTTATCTTTGTAGAGTCGAAAGCATCCACATTCTTTATGGTGGGTGAAATGGCATATTCCTCACTAGTAGTCATTAGGGATAAGAAGGTGGTCATATGGGTGATTATGTGGAGGGGTGGTCACTTGGATAGTTGCAAGTGCGAAATCATTCCCACTTAAATTTAATGATCCATATTTTACCTTGTATTGTGTGGACAAAGAAGGGATATAGTAATAAAATTGAGTCATTCAGAAGATTTTATTAGCATGGGTAGGAATGAGTGTAACGCCCCGTCAGGAACCCTAAAGGAAAAACATCATAATCTATGCAACTAAGGGTGAAATAATTTTTATTTTTTTTAAAGTAAGTGCATGAATTTAAACCTTAGCACACCTAATAACATAGCGGAAGTCTAACACCTGAATTTCCTAAGGGTTACCAACAAATATTACTTCGTAAATTAAATATTTAAGATAAAATTTCCACAATGAAAGAATCTAAAATACTTTAACCAATCATATATTATATACAAAAGAATTAAGTAATTTAAGTAGCATACATTAAAATGTTTCTTTGCTTACAATATTCGAATATACATGTTTTCAACAAAGAAAATTACATCATGAGCTAAAATGTTACAAAATGAAAGTTACATAAAGTTTCTTTTCAAAACCTCTAGTTTTCAACTAAATAATGGTTAGGAACAAGAGCTGGTACATGAATCACGATCCAAGAACATCAGTGAAGTCCTTCCTCACCTAAAGATACGTACCAGAACATCCGATGGGAAGTGACACTACCACCCGACCATGTGATTCTGAAAGGGAACCACCCCACCGTGCTGGAGATAGTAGATAACCCTCAAGCAAGCAAAATGAAACAAGAACGAAAGGACTACAAGACTCCACTTACAATCATGTGACCCAGCTCACAAAACACTAGTGACTCTAAGGAGAAAGTGTCATCGCATGTCTTACAGTGGATACCATGGTACAGCCTCCATACGTTCCGGTCCCCATCCTGGGTTATCCTGGTAACCTCTCCCGAACCTCCGATTCCCACTAAGACTCATGCGGACCTTACCAATCCTCTCATGAAGACAAGGTGGTAAGTTTGCCATTCCAGGCCTTCTTGCTACATTATGAGTCTTGTACTAGCACTCACCTATGTGCGAGGCACATTGTTTTATTTAACTTTTATTCTACCCTTCCCTAGTCATTTATTAGATTTTCACTTTCTTTAACCAACTTCCAACGAGTTATCCTATCACCACTTTGGGCACGGTCCCCGCTCGAAAGCCACTCTCTCTCTTAGGACACTATGGGTTAGTTCTATCTATAGAACTCTATGGTGACACAGACAACCATTCCCAATCTTGACCTACCTCGAATCAAAGATACATAATTACTAACCTAATGTTGACCATTACGAACAACTCACAGTGGCTCATTTCCTTAAGGTTATACATATAAATAACTGGCCAAGACACAACACACAAGACATACAGACAACATGACTTAATGTACTTAGTTGCGACCACCATATAAAACAAGGTAATCTTACGTATCAACACCTATCACAAAATTAACTTGCAATACGAATATACGTTGTCAAGACATGAAGAACAATATGGTCGGTATAACACAGAATTTTACACTTATTGACAAGTTTAAGAGTTCAATTACTCTTGTTAACTACTATAGGTACGCCACCTTAATAATTTCCATTTATACAATAGAAGAAGATTAAAATAGATATATTTATTTCATCAAGGAAGTCTTACAATAAGACATAATACATTTCTTCATAGAATAATGTCTTTACTTTTATTTATTTTATTTTTATTTTTTATTTTACACTAGAGTGTTACATCATTCTTACGGAAAATATGGAGAAGTGCACTCGTCAGACTCTACATGATCTAAAGGAGTATATCCTTCAGATTTGCATTCACTTAGGGGAAAGTACCCCACAGACTCATTATCGCTTAAGGGGGTATACCCCTCCGACGAGTCAGAACTTATAACTATCGGCTTTTCTGGCAAGCACTCTAGCTTGGGTTCTTTCCCTTTTCCATCAGTAACTTCTTTAGTTGGAATCTGAGTAGGACCTTTTTCTATCCCTTTGCTCTCTTCAGGAGCTAGGTTCTCTTCAGGAGCTGGGTTGTCCTCCACATCAGGCTTGACAGGTGTCAAAGAATCTTTCTTGACTTTTAAGTAGTGACCATAACCTACTACGGATTTGCGAGCTGTCTGTTTGACTCGCACCATCTCTATAACGTATCAATAGTAAACTATTACTTCCCAGACTCTCCTAGAGCTACGTCTAATAAATCTTAATAACCAGGTTTTGAACGCAACCATACATTTCTTCCATATATTAACAGTGTGAAATTTGAACTTAAACATTATTCCACTTCTATAGTCATAACGTAATCACAACTTCTATTATATGATTTTATTTAACAATCCCTAACGATAAATAAAACATAACCATAACTATTTCTTAAGCAAGACTATAACATGACATATAACAGAGATTGTAAATATTAATGATCGTAAACTAAGAAATTCCTGACCCATTTGAAGTGTTGATCAATATGCAAGACCTTAACGCCCTCTCGCTGATAACTACGCCTTGCTTGCAATCCTTTTCACCAATACTTTCCAACTCTATCAAAAAAAACTCTCTTGATACTATCAAAACACTATCCTCTCTAAACAACTCTCTTGATACTATAAAAACACTATCCTCTCTAACTCTATTCTTCTTTCCACAATCCACCGTCCTTCCTTGGATGCCAAAAATGACTTCTCTAATCCTTCGTTGCATCTCCCCTCCCCTTCTCTTCCAACTCAATGGTCTATATATAAGGTTGTCATCTACCCTCTTTCCTACTTTCAGGCTACCTCTACTAGAGGTGGATTGACTCTAAGTGACACCACTCAAGATCTAATTGCATCATAACAGTCCTAATCGTATATGAACACCTATGTGTTCACCATGTAAAGTTATGCATTAAGCATTTCATGACACCACACCACTAAAGTGGTTAAGTCCATATTAATAATTTATCCATGAGGCTTTTAACTCCAAGACTAAGTCGACTTTACTAAAAATAACTTCCTAAAAATGAGCAAATTAAATAACTATCTAATACACATTGATAATGGTGGATATGGATGGGTTTACGTGGGTTGGTAAACCACATTATTCTCCAAGTTACTCCCTACATTACCTCTTAACCCTTCATTAATTCCTTCCACAACATACCTGAATGGATATGGTTGCATATAAATTGGTATCACTTTCTACTTAGGCGGTGAGTGAATCAACATGGAGAAGCCTTTATTTAAAAGGGAGGAGGCCAGTATAATAAAATGGAGGGGGGTGTGTATAATAAAAGGGAGGAGGGTGGTCGGTGGTAATACTGACCCCTCCCTTTTATTAAGGGGGGGTGGTCAATATTACTATCAACCTCCCTCACATAAACCTTTACTTGTATTAAAGAAACCATCTTTTCTCAGTCGTTACTTGTAACAGTTTCTGCATTTCCTAAGTCTCGGTGGCTTCCAGTATACCATTAAACTTGTCGACTTCTTCTTGCAAATGGTTGTTATGTGGAATAGCCCTCGTGGTTTTCTACTTGCTATGTGGAGCATGCTTTATCGAAAGGGAGGAGGGTCGACTACATAAACCGGTTTCCCTGCCATTACACCGTGGTTTGTGAGGAATATATGCCAAGTCGAACAGCTACAGTGGCTTGACTATCGGCTTGACTATCAACTCTTCTAACAGTCGTTATCTAAGAGGAACCACCACCCTTAGTTGCATTAACGTTAACTTTAACATAACCGATAATATATTTATATTAAACTTTTGTGTTTTAATCAAAGAATTAAATGCTAATTTGGTATTCTATAGTATCAATATCTTATAATATATGATAACTAAAAACCCGCCACCTTTTATTCATTCAAGTTTATTTTATTCGTTTTAATATAATTTCATTATTATATTTTAATAATTAATTAATAACTTTCATTCTAATATTTAAACAATAATCTTCCTAGCAATTTTACGATTAAATGTATAAATATATACTTTGTTTTCAAATGCTTATAACTAATGACCCCTTTTTTTTTCATATAGATTTATATTCGAACAATCGAATTATATATATATATATATATAATTCATTCGAAAAGCTTATTAAATATAATATATCTATAATTCTAACTTTATACATGCATAATCCAAAAACACAATAACCTGATGGGCGATATAAACTACTGATAATATGATCACCTTATCTTAACTCCAGTAACTACTTATAAGTGACTATTGCCTTCCGAGTATATTATGTCCTTACATATATTCAAACGATCGAATTGCAACTGTCGAGCTAACAAGTTGATAAAATTCATATCAACTCATACCAAGATATTAACTCATCCTTTATAAACAATATTAAGTCACTAGATCACTTGATTCTTTTTCCTCCAATTACCAAAACTACTCTTTACTCTTATAGACGTAATAAATGTAACAATTACCAATGACATACAAAAATTGGGAACACTGGACACGCAAACTGAGCAAGCATCATGCGACTTTTATAAAGATCAAACAATAAAATATGAAGACCAAACCAATTGATAGAACGACTAACTGAAGGCACTCACCCGAGTGTAACTAAATAAAAATAGGGTCAACTACTATCTCCTTCACTTCCATCAGAAAATATAAGGCACGCTCAGACCTGTGTAGCCAGGTGGAGACAATACCCCGTACCTACCCGGTACTTGTACCTGCAACATCCTGCATCACCGACCACACATGTATATATACATATATAGAAATTTCAACATACACACCGATGAAGGAGATTCGCGATGTTCCCTGTCTCACCAAGATGAGTGAAGGAAAATAGTCCCCATGCATCCCATACACTCACAGATATACAACACACAGTGCATAGATGAAGTAAAGTGTCAGTACATAGCAATGAACCATATAATGCCATAAAACGTAAGTACATAAATACTGCAAATAAATCATATGTCTCATAATCAGATAAAACATGGAACAATGTTATATAATTCTAAATAACAAATGATAATGTATCCACTGAGAATAACAAGAACAAAATATCAGTTCAAACGAGTAAGGGTACTACATTCTCCCCCCCAAGACTAGGCTTACTCTTGGAAGCCTAAAACAAATATGAATATAACTCTCTCATCTTCACTGCATCCTCCCAAGTTGCCGAGGTCTCATCATTTGGGTCCCATAGGACCCTTACCTGGTCGATGGTGCTACCCCTGAGGATCAAATCCCGATGCTGAAGAATGCGCACGAGTTCCATGGAAAGCTGCCCGTCCTCAACCTACAAAGAGTTCCAATCAAGAACATGTGTCACATCAGGGTGATAAGGTCGAAGAACTGAAACATGAAAGACATCATGGATGTGGGATAGACTCGGTGGCAAGGAAAGGCGGTAAGCAACAGGACCTATCCTCTCAAGAATCTCAAAAGGGCCTACAAACCAAGGCACCAACTTAGAACCCTTCCCATAACGGATCGGACTCTTCCGTGGACGCTCTCTCAGAAACACACGGTCGCCAACAGAAAATTGATGATCTATCCAATGAGCATCTACATACTTCTTTTGCCTATTCTGTGCAGCTACCAAATGCTCTCAAATTAGCCCCACCTGTTGCTCCATCTCCCGAAGAATATCCGGACCTATAAGCACCCTATCCTCTAACCGATCCCAACTCAAAGGAGTACGGCAAGGACGACCATATAATGCCTGAAAGGGGGACATACCTATGGAGCTATGATATCCATTGTTATATGCAAACTCTACAAGGTAGATATAATCCTCCCAACGCGACTGCTGGTCCATAACATACATGCGAAGCATGTCCTCCAAAACCTGATTCACTCTCTCTGTCTAACCATCCGTCTCTGGGTGATAGGCTGAACTAAAGTTCAACTAAGTTCCCAAAGCATGCTGAAGTGAGGTCCACAAAGCTGAAGCAAAGATAGGATCTCTATCAGATATGATCCGCCTCGGAACCCCATGCAGTTTCACTACTTCTTCCAAGAAGACTCGTGCCACCACCGCTGTTGTATAGGAAGCTCGAATAGGAACAAAATGAGCAATCTTAGTCAACCTATCAACTATGACCATGATGGCATCATGCCGACGCTAAGAGACAGGCAACCCAACAATGAAATCCATGGAAATGATATCCCATTTCCAATCCGGTATCAAATTAGGTTGAAGAAGCCCTACCGGGTGCTGATGCTCTGCCTTCACCCACTGACATTCTAAACACTTTGACATGAAATCAGCAATGTCACGTTTCATACCTTCCCAATGATAAATTTGTCTAAGATCTGCGTGCATCTTCTTGACACCTGGATGTGCCGAATAAGGTGCACGATGGGCCTCAGTCATGATCAAGACGCGAAGACCCTCTAAAGAAGGTACATAGATCTGCCCATGGTGATGAAGAAGTCCATCTGCCTCAAGATTATATCTAGAATATCTTCCCTCTAAAGGCATTCCGGAATCTATCATGGTTCTAACCTCTTGATACCAAGTATCCTAAGGGAGAACTCTGAGAATCCTCTCTCTCAAGTCAACGCCAAGGAACAATACCAAAACTTCATGCCGCCTACAACTCAAAGCATCTGCCACCATGTTCTCTTTCCCCTGAATGTATCGAACATCAAAATCATACTCGCAGAGAAATTCCATCCATCTCCGTTGTCGAGCATTCAAATTTGGTTGTGTGAAAATATACGGTAGACTACGGTGATCACTATGCAGTTCAAAACGATGCCCTAACAGAAAATGACGCCATCTAACCAAAGCATGAACTACAACTGCCAACTCCAAATCGTGAACTGGATAGTTCAACTCGTGGTTCTTGAGTTTGCGAGACTCATAAGCAACCACTTGTCCATATTGCATAAGCATTGCACCTATACCTTCCAAAGAGGCATCTGTGCATACTATAAAATCTCTAGATGGATCAGGAACTGCCAAAATCGGAGCACTGACAAGGAGTTCCTTCAAGGTACGAAAAACTGACTCACATTGTTCTGACCAAACAAACTTCTTCCCTTTCCGCTGTAGAGAAGTGATCGGGTGACCTATCCGGGAAAAACCTTGAACAAATCGACGGTAGTATCCGGCCAAACCCATAAAACTCTGAACTTCAGAAATGTTGGTTGGCACTGGCCAATCAACAATGGCTTGGATCTTTGAAGGATCCATGGATACACCATCCCCTGAAACTATATGACCAAGATAGTTTACCTCTGATTGAAAAAAATCACACTTTGCCAAATTAGCATAAAGTTAGTTTTCCCTCAAGCACTGCATTACCTGTCGTAAGTGACCTTCATGTTCTTCCATAGTTCTAGAATAAATTAATATGTCATCTAATAACACAAGGACAAAATGATCAAGGTAGGTGCAAAAAACCCCATTCATGAGGCTCATCAAAACTGAAGGCGCATTCGTCAACCCAAATGGTACTACTGTGAACTCATAGTGACCATAACGAGTGCGAAATGTTGTCTTATGAATATCTGCATCCTGGATACACAACTGGTGATATCTAGATTTCAGGTCAATCTTAGAGAATATCTTGGCTCCCTTTACCTGATCAAAAAGATCATCAATACGAGGCAAAGGATATCGATTCCGGATGGTTACCTTATTCAACTGTCGGTAATCAATGCATAACCGAAGAGAACCATCCTTCTTCTTAACAAAGATAACAGGCGCACCCCAAGGAGAAACACTAGGACGAATAAATCCCTTGGCTAACAATTCTTCTAGTTGTAACTTCAATTCACTCAACTCCTGAGTGGTCATCCGATATGGAGCTCTCGAAATAGGTTCTGCACCAGGAACCAAATCAATGTGAAAGTCTATGTCTCTCTTTGGAGGCATACCAGGAATATCTAATGTGAATACATCAGCATACTCTTGAAGAATAGGGTGACTATCAAGAGCAATTTCTCGACTCTTTAACTCATCCATGTCCTCAAGAGTAACTGCAAAAAGCTAACACCCTCTACGTATGCACCGCTTAAGTTGCATAGCAGAGATCATACGTAAGGATATTGGTCTCTGAACTCCAAAAATTTCACTTCCTTGCCAAGGTCATCTAAACACTCCACTGTCTTCTTGCGATAATCTACGTGAGCATTATGAGAAGATAGCCAATCCATTCCCAACAAAACTCCATAAGAACCCAAAGGAATGACTCGAAGGTCAACTGAAGTAACTATGGTTCCTAGATTCAACTCACAACTGGGAATAAAGGCATCTACAGAAACACGGACACCTGTAGCCAACTCTACTGGCCACTTCCCCTAGTTTTCTTAGCCATGACCTAGCACTACAAAGAGAAAATGGTTCAAATCTATGGCAAGGATAAAACAAGGGAAACACAAACATTAAGACCTAAGCAAAAAGGTCAATTTGAATAGGCACACTACAAACCCAGAGCACCCAGTGTTGAAACTTGGCTCTGATACCAAATGTAATGCCCCGTCAGGAAACCTAAAGGAAAAACATCATAATCTATGCAACTAAGGGTGAAATAAATTTATTTTTTTTAAAACTAAGTGCATGAATTTAAACCTTAGCACACCTAATAACATAGCGGAAGTCTAACACCTGAATTTCCTAAGGGTTACCAACAAATATTACTTCGTAAATTAAATATTTAAGATAAAATTTCCACAATGAAATAATCTAAAATACTTTAAGCAATCATATATTATATACAAAAGAATTAAGTAATTGAAGTAGCATACATTACAATGTTTCTTTGCTTACAATATTAGAATATACATGTTTTCAACAAAGAAAATTACATCATGAGCTAAAATGTTACAAAATGAAAGTTACATAAAGTTTCTTTTCAAAACCTCTAGTTTTCAACTGAATAATGGTTAGGAACAAGAGCTGGTACATGAATCATGATCCAAGAACATTAGGGAAGTCCTTCCTCGCCTGAAGATACGTACCAGAACATCCGATGGGAAGTGACACTACCACCTGACCATGTGATTCCGAAAGGGAACCACCCCACCGTGTTGGAGATAGTAGATAACCCTCAAGCAAGCAAAATGAAACAAGAATGAAAGGACTACAAGACTCCACTTACAATCATGTGACCCAGCTCACAAAACACTAGTGACTCTAAGGAGAAAGTGTCATCGCATGTCTTATGGTGGATACCATGGTACAACCTCCATAGGTTCCGGCCCCCACCCTGGGTTATCCTGGTAAGCTCTCCTGAACCTCCAATTCCCACTAAGACTCATGCGGACCTTACCAATCCTCTCACGAAGACAAGGTGGTAAGTTTTCCATTCCAGGCCTTCTCGCTACATTATGAGTCCTGTACTAGCACTCACCTATGTGCGAGGCACATTGTTTTATTTAACTTTTATTCTACCCTTCCCTAGTCATTTATTAGATTTTCACTTTCTTTAACCAACTTCCAATGGGTTATCCTGTCACCACTTTGGGCACGGCCCCCGCTCAAAAGCCACTCTCTCTCTTAGGACACTACGGGTTAGTTCTCTCTACAGAACTCTATGGCGACACAAACAGCCATTCCCAATCTTGACCTACCTCGAATGAAAGATACATAATTACTAACCTAAGGTTGACCATTATGAACAACTCACAGTGGCTCATTTCCTTAAGGTTATACATCTAAATAACTGGCCAAGACACAACACACAAGACATACAGACAACATGACTTAATGTACTTAGTTGCGACCACCATATAAAACAAGGTAATCTTACGTATCAACACCTATCATAAAATTAACTTGCAATACGAATATACGTTGTCAAGACACGAAGAACAATATGGTCGATATAACACAAAATTTTACACTTATTGACAAGTTTAAGAGTTCAATTACTCTTGTTAACTACTATAGGTACGCCACCTTAATAATTCCCATTTATACAATAGACGAAGATTAAAATAGAAATATTTATTTCATCGAGGAAGTCTTACAATAAGACATAATACATTTCTTCATAGAATAATGTCTTTACTTTTATTTTTATTTTATTTTTTACACTAGAGTGTTACATCATTCTTTCAAAAAATACGGAGAAGTGCACTCGTCAGACTCTACATGATCTAAAGGAGTATATCCTTCAGATTTGCATTCACTCAGGGGAAAGTACCCCACAGACTCATTATAGCTTAAGGGGGTATACCCCTCCGACGAGTCAGAACTTATAACTATTGGCTTTTCTGGTGAGCACTCTAGCTTGGGTTATTTCCCTTTTCCAATAGTAACTTCTTTAGTTGGAATCTGAGTAGGACCTTTTTCTATCCCTTTGCTCTCTTCAGGAGCTGGGTTCTCTTCAGGAGTTGGGTTGTCCTCCACATCAGGCTTGACAGGTGTCAAAGAATCTTTCTTGACTTTTAAGTAGTGAGCATAACCTGCTACGGATTTGCGAGTTGTCTGTTTGGCTCGCACCATCTCTGTAACGTATCAATAGTAAACTATTACTTCCCAGACTCTCCTAGAGCTATGTCTAATAAATCTTAATAACTAGGTTTTGAACGCAACCATACATTTCTTCCATATATTAACAGTGTGAAATTTGAACTTAAACACTATTCCACTTCTATAGTCATAACGTAATCACAACTTCTATTATATGATTTTATTTAACAATCCCTAATGATAAATAAAACATAACCATAACTATTTCTTAAGCAAGACTATAACATGACATATAACAGAGATTGTAAATATTAATGATCGTAAACTAAGAAATTCCTGACCTATTTGAAGTGTTGATCAATATGCAAGACCTTAACGCCCTCTCGCTGATAACTGCACCTTGCTTGCGATCCTTTTCACCAATACTTTCCAACTCTATCAAAAAAAAAAACTCTCTTGATACTATCAAAACACTATCCTCTCTAAACAACTCTCTTGATACTATAAAAACACTATCCTCTCTAACTCTATTCTTCTTTCCACAATCCACCATCCTTCCTTGGATGCCAAAAATGACTTCTCTAATCCTTCGTTGCATCTCCCCTCCCCTTCTCTTCCAACTCAATGGTCTATATATAAGTTTGTCATCTACCCTCTTTCCTACTTTCAGGCTACCTCTACTAGAGGTGGATTGACTCTAAGTGACACCACTCAAGATCTAATTGCATCATAACAGTCCTAATCGTATATGAACACCTATGTGTTCACCATGTAAAGTTATGCATTAAGCATTTCATGACACCACACCACTAAAGTGGTTAAGTCCATATTAATAATTTATCCATGAGGCTTTTAACTCCAAGACTAAGTCGACTTTACTAAAAATAACTTCCTAAAAATGAGCAAATTAAATAACTATCTAATACACGTTGATAATGGTGGATATGGATGGGTTTACGTGGGTTGGTAAACCACATTATTCTCCAAGTTACTCCCTACATTACCTCTTAACCCTTCATTAATTCCTTCCATGACATACCTGAATGGATATGGTTGCATATAAATTGGTGTCACTTTCTACTTAGGCGGTGAGTGAATCAACGTGGAGAAGCCTTTATTTAAAAGGGAGGAGGCGTGTATAATAAAATGGAGGGGGGTGTGTATAATAAAAGGGAGGAGGGTGGTCGGTGGTAATACTGACCCCTCCCTTTTATTAAGGGGGGGTGGTCGATATTACTATCAACCTCCCTCACATAAACCTTTACTTGTATTAAAGAAACCATCTTTTCTCAGTCGTTACTTGTAACAGTTTCTGCATTTCCTAAGTCTCGGTGGCTTCCAGTATACCATTAAACTTGTCGACTTCTTCTTGCAAATGGTTGTTATGTGGAATAGCCCTCGTGGTTTTCTACTTGCTATGTGGAGCATGCTTTATCGAAAGGGAGGAGGGTCGACTACATAAACCGGTTTCCCTGCCATTACACCGTGGTTTGTGAGGAATATATGCCAAGTCGAACAGCTACAACGGCTTGACTATCGGCTTGACTATCAACTCTTCTAACAATCGTTATCTAAGAGGAACCACCACCCTTAGTAGCATTAACGTTAACTTTAACATAACCGATAATATATTTATATTAAACTTTTGTGTTTTAATCAAAGAATTAAATGCTAATTTGGTATTCTATAGTATCAATATCTTATAATATATGATAACTAAAAACCCGCCACCTTTTATTCATTCAAGTTTATTTTATTCGTTTTAATATAATTTCATTATTATATTTTAATAATTAATTAATAACTTTCATTCTAATATTTAAACATTAATCTTCCTAGCAATTTTACGATTAAATGTATAAATATATACTTTGTTTTCAAATGCTTATAACTAATGACCCCTTTTTTTTCATATAGATTTATATTTGAACAATCGAAATATATATATATATATATATATATATATATATATATATATATATATATATATATATATATATATATATATATATGTAATTCGTTCGAAAAGCTTATTAAATATAATATATCTATAATTCTAACTTTATACATGCATAATCCAAAAACACAATAACTCGATGGGCGATATAAACTACTGATAATACGATCACCTTATCTTAACTCCAATAACTACTTATAAGTGACTATTTCCTTTTGAGTATATTATGTCCTTACATATATTCAAACGATCGAATTGCAACTATCGATCTAACAAGTTGATAAAATTCATATCAACTCATACCAAGATATTAACTCGTCCTTTATAAACAATATTAAGTCACTAGATCACTTGATTCTTTTTCCTCCAACTACCAAAACTACTCTTTACTCTTATAGACGTAATAAACATAACAATTACCAATGACATACAAAAATTGGGAACACTAGACACGCAAACTGAGCAAGCATCATGTGACTTTTATAAAGATCAAACAATAAAATATGAAGACCAAACCAATTGACAGAACGACTAACTGAAGGCACTCACCCGAGTGTAACTGACTAAAAATAGGGTCAACTACTATCTCCTTCACTTCCATCGGAAAATATGAAGCACGCTCAGACCTGTGTAGCAAGGTGGAGATGATACCCCGTACCTACCTGGTACTTGTACCTGCAACATCCTGCATCACCGACCACACATGCATATATACATATATAGAAATTTCAACATACACACCGATGAAGGAGATTCGCGACATTGCCTATCTCACCGAGATGAGTGAAGGAAAATAGTCCCCATGCATCCCATACACTCGCAGATATACAACACACAGTGCATAGATGAAGTAAAGCGTCAATACATAGCAATGAACCATATAATGCCATAAAACGTAAGTACATAAATACTGCAAATAAATCATATGTCTCATAATCAGATAAAACATGGAACAATGTTATATAATTCTAAAAAACAAATGATAATGTATCCACTGAGAATAACAAGAACAAATTATCAGTTCAAACGAGTAAGGGTACTACAATGAACATTACAAATTCATGGATAGAGGGAAGTTGAATTAGATTTCTTCTAGTAAAATAGTATATTAGAGAATGGGGGAGGTTATAAGTTTGTTTTACAACTACAAAAGACCATTAAAAATGGTGTTTACTCTATTAACTAGCAATCTATAGTGATGGGATGTTATTAACATTATCTTCTTGGATTTTTTTACCCTTTTAAGTTTTCTCTAGATGAATCTTGTGTCTTGTCTCTTGTTTCATGCATGTTTGTGATTAGTGTAATTATTTTCCCTTTTTGTTATACAAATTTCCATACTATTGCAAGTAGGTTAAGACAATAGAGTAGGTTGCTAAGAGTTGTATTGACTTGTAATAGTAGGACTAAGTGGAGAACATAGGAGGTTTTGAGTTTTTATTACTACTCCAAAACACCATTAGTGTATGTGGTATTATATGATGATTGATGTTATTAGCATTATTTTCCTATAGTTTTTCACCCTTTTAGGTGTTCTTCAAATGAAAATTTTCCTTGTGTCATGTTTCATTCATGCTTATATTTTTTTAAATTATTTTCCTTCTTGTCTGAATTTCCATATTGTTGCAAGTAGGTTAAAAATAAACATGTTTTTAAGTTATATTGGACCTTACATGGGAATACATAATTAATACACCATTAAGATTTTCAGCTTAGTGGTTTATGGACAAGATGGGGGAAGGTATGATGTGCCTAATATAATAGGATATCTCTAGGAACATGATAAGACACATGAGCATGGATTGGTATGGAAAGCATATTGTCCCTTTCAAAATACATCTCTAGAAGAAAGACAAGGAAATGATTTTACAATATATCATGGGTAAGGCACAATGTCCCTAATGTAATAAGATAACTTTGGAAGTATGATCAAATAGTGAAGGTACATGTTATGAAAATTGAGGTATAAGAAATGAGCATAAGATTAAACTATATATAAGATAGTGGTACAATAGGGATCATAAGCACCATAAGAATGTGATACAAGCATGATAACACATGGACCACACAAGAATAAGTAGGTAAGTATGAGAAAACATAAGAGTAAAAAATAATATTATAGTACAACAATGGGAAAGATGATAGAAACAAGTATAAGAGAAAATATGAGCAAACATAAGTGTAAAGTAAATGATTTTGAAACATAGCAATAATAAAGACAATATAAAAAAGTATTAGAGAAAATATGTTTAAAAAAGGAGAGGAAAATGCACCCCAAGTGGGGAAAACAAAACATCAAACCTGATCATGAAAGAAAAATAATTAAATACAAATGTGCAAGAAAAAAAGTTAAAAACCTAGAAATATAGGCATATAGATCTATAGTCTACAATTATGCTCATGTATCTTTTTTTTTTTTTAGAAGGATCAATATCTTTATCCCAAAATATGTCATCATAATGTTAGGAATATAGATCTATAGTCTACAATTATGCTCATGTATCTTTTTTTTTAGAAGGATCGACATATTTATCCCAAAATGTGTCATCATAATGTTCTTTGTCAATTCTTGTATTATCTTCCTTACAACTTGACTTTTCTATGACATGTTTCTTCTTGATAATCTTGTGTGCTTTTAATGAGCATATCAACAATTGGTGGCACATTATATGTTTATCTCTTTATCTACAATTCTTGATTCTTTGATGGTGGTTGTGTAGGAATATTTTACTTTGATACACCGCAATGTTTTTACATGACACTTTGGTTTTTTGTATTAATTTTATAGTTGTTTGTGAGCGATTTGGTGTGATTTCTTCATGATTATTGGAAGACACATGGATTATAACTTTATCTTTATCAAGACCATAGGTTATTCAATTTGGTTCACTTTAATTTTTAGAAAATCTCTTTCTAGGCTCCTTGGAATCCTTTCTTAATTATTCAAACATATTTTATATAATTCATGTATAAGGTCATCTCTCTCTCACATGACACATATTTATGTATTATTACAAATACATCCAACATAAAGTGTATGACATCTGATATTGGCTTATAATGATCGCTTCTAGCTTTACTAGCCTTTCCTTCGTGTACAAATTTAATACATTGATGTAAAATACATAATACCTAGATTTGCATTATTACATCCATGATTAGTCATGTAATACACTGGATCTATTCAATGATGGTTTTAATTGATACAAATTTTTTTGTTCTTTGGGAGCCACTCTCAATTGTAGAGTAATGCATTTTAATGCATTGATAACTTCAAAGAAACCTCAAAATGTAGGATCAATAATCAATTGTGCACATGATGAAAATTTGGGATTACCAATTATGTGTAATTTAACTTTGGTGTGTATGTTCTCCAAGGTATCAGTGACAAGGTAAACTCTTCAATTTCTTCATGCAATGTATTTTCCACCCTTCTCACCTAACCTTCTCCCTACATTGATTCTTATTTTCTTATCACCATTGTCCTTACTACCACCCTTGATGCATTTTTGTAAAGCTTGATAGTGTAGAGAATAATTTGGATGTCATGCCTAGTAGACAATATACCTATTGTCATATTATAGAATTAAAAAATCCTCTTAGTTGTTATATTTTTATATGTTCCTTACTAGTAGAATTTGTGGCACCATGCTTTCATATTGACAATGGTAAGGTTGATCCACATACACATTTACAAACTTTCCAAGTAGCATGTTTAGATTATGTATATGGAGATATATTGTTGGCCAAGGTTTTTTATCCACTTTATTAACTATGTTATATAGTAGTTACATTCTACAACTTAGAGGTCCATTCATTATTTTTTCAGGATGGCTTGATGAAAGGATAAATGCTTATGTGATTAGGTTTTAGACATTATGTCATAAAATTACACATCAACTCCCCAATGATGAGTCAAAGAGTATCTTTGTTTAGGAACTTTTTATCACTGATGAAATATGGTGTATATTTTAATAATTATTCTTCATTTGTAGACTTGTGTGCTCATTCTAAATTGAAATTATTGGCTTCCAACATACCAAATATATGGTTCTTTTCGTGTGCCTTCTATTTTTGCCTACCCTTCCAAGTCTCAAAAGGAAAGGAAATTTTAAAAGGGCAATGATAAGAAAGAGACTACCAATGATACCATTTATATATTTATTGCTTACAATTCTATTACTTTTGAGCCAAAATATTTTAAAAAGTTTACTGATTTCAATGAACGCCCAAATAATTTTCTTCTAAGTTTTCTTATTGTTAATATGAGAAATTTTCTAGCCAATTATCCATTGGATGAACATATAGAAGACTAGCTAAGAGATGTAATGAGTATGTATTTTATAAATATCATAGGGTTAATGGAAATCATATGCATAGTTTCTGATGAGCACCTATAAATGACACTTTTTAATCTTAATTTATGCTTTAAAACTTTGTGTATTGTGTTAATTAATGTGCCTGCCGACAGACTATATGCATGCATGTTTATTCCTTTTGCTTTTATACTCCACTAATTAGAGAATATATATTAGAAATAGTATTTTATGCTAAATGTATTACTTTTGTGACTAATCAATGAAGAAACAACAGATATTCAGGATTTTGCTATTATATCTTGTTCTATCTTTCCCAGATATGTTTTTAGATGTGTTTGGAAGTTATTTCAAGACATGGAGTTATACATTTCTTGTCCAACAATGTGGAATGCCTGGTCACTCCTTTGATTGCTCTAGTTGGATGATACATCCATTTTCTCCAAGTCTACTTTCATCGGATGTTTATGAAACATCTAGTTTCATGTGTTGCAATAAATTCATTGTTGTTAAGTCATCAAGTCTTTTGTAGTTTAAGTTGGTCATTGTTACTCATCTAGGTGGCTAACATTGCATTTGAATTTGAATAGGATATATGTATATATATCACCTGGCTTTCATCAAAATGTTAGCTAGTTAATTTGTAAATTAGTCATCAGTTTTAGAGTCTCATTCTCTTGTAATCTCATAACTTTATTTTACTCCCTCTCAGGAGCCAATTGCAATGCGAATTTGAAGTCGATTTGAAATATTTGTGTTCATGGATCCCACCAAAGGAAGAGCAGGTCCCACTCAACCAAAGGGAGGTAATCCTAAGTTGGTTCTTCATTTCTATTGAATTACTGCATGTTTATTTCAGTTAGATTCTTTTATATATGTTCATGTTCATTATGAAAGTTAAAAATCAATTGCAATCTGTAGTTTTCATTAGTAGATTGTTCAAGTAACTTATTGAGATAGATTAATTTGCTCCTATAGATTTAGATTGATGTCTTGATTAGCTTAGTTTGAATTCATCAGTTGTTGCATTCTAGTTTCCTTTGATTTCGTTAAATTAGATGACAATGGTGGTTAAAGTTGTGGTTAGACAAAAGCTTTGTTAAACTTGTTCATAGAATTTAGTTTGCTTTAAATGTTTTGTAGAATAGATTTATGATTTTTTGCAAACATAAAATAGATTTCATTTCTCAGCAAATAGAAAAGAATTTGAATTTGTGTTGTTGTTTAAATATGATTTTAGCCTTAGATAGATGATTCCATGAATTAGTTCTAATCAAGTCTTGTATATATTGCAGTAGAAAAGTCGGAGTCCTCCTTAGAATAGATTTAATACTTTGTTTGAATTCTGTTAGGAAAGGAGAAGTGTCATTAGTATAGGATTTAGTCCTTAGAGAGTGATCCTAAGAGATCTTGATGGAGCATGACCAAAGCATAAGTCACTATTCTCAGTGCAAAAACCCCCAACTTAAACTCATCCTTACCGCATATATCTCTAAGACACACCTAGTTCGATAATGAGAAATTAAATGAAGCGAGTTATGATATCAACAGTCTCGCCCATTAGTTGCATGTCATTGAAACATATGGTAAAATACTTTTTTTTAAAATAATACATGATACATTTAGATGGTGCTAAGGATGGGGAAATATTTCAATGGCTACTTTTATTTAGAAATTACAAATTTATACAAATAAGTTTTTATCATGTAATCTTGAGCTATCAATGTGGACTTCCAATTGGTACACACACGCACACACACACACACACACACACACACACACACACACACACACACACACACACACACACAGAGAGAGAGAGAGTAATATGACACATATGCATATGGGTGGGAATTGTGTTGGTCTTCTTTCACAATCACATGTAGTGATGATATGAATACACATAATTTTTTATAGGTTCTTTTGTGGTCATCATTCATGGGAGAAATGGTTCTTCTCCTTCTCTACTAGTGACTATATTTTTAAATGATGAAATTCTATATAATAATTATTATGGCCTATCGTACATTTTTGGATATTTACATGCTAAGAAATTTACAAATATTATTGAACTAGATTGTTATATAATATATACACAAGATTTTTTATCTAATTGTCGTATCCAACAACAAGTCTATAGACATTTAATGATAGCTTTAAAGATAAAAATTAGGATTTTGATTGATAATGTTTATGGTGAAAATGGATAACAATAATAACACTATTGAAAGGCTAAATGAATCCAACCACTAAACCCTAGCCTAACAGTGAACAAAGATCCACCATAACATATGAAGATTACCTAAGACAATGCAAATAACTCAAAATCACAAAGATTATACCATCACATGTCCAATAGGGTTTTGATCTCCATTCTTCCTATCTCCATTGATCTTGCTTGATATATTTGCTCTCAGATTTTTGTATGCACAAGAGCTCAACAAAGAACGGAATGTGGTTGCAAGTGGAATTGTAGTGTAGCCAAGTACTCCAAAATCAGTCATTAGGATATGTCATTAGGCTATGTCATTAGGATATGTCATTAGGATATGTCATTAGGGTTTGACAATGAAGAAAGCATCTCCTTAAATAGAAGACACAATAAGAAATGGAGGGTTAAGATTGAGAGGTGTAAAAAGAGAGGTCGGCTAGGATTAGAGGGTAGGTATAAGAAATAGTAAAATAATGAAAGAGGTAGGTAGTGTAGGAATTAAGAGATGAATGACATGTGTCATGTGTAGAAAAAGATAATGAATTAATTAAATAAATAAAGATTTATTTAATTAATAGAAGAAGTAGGACAATTAAATAAATAAAATATTTATTTAATTTAGGAAAGGGATAATTTAAATAAATAAATGTATTTATTTAAATGAGAAATAAGGCTAGAAGAGGATAAATGAATTAATTAAATAAATAAAGATTTATTTAATTAATAGAAGAATTAAGCTTAGATAATTAAATAAATAAAATATTTATTTAATTAGACATGACAATTTTGAGTGTCTACATTTTGCCCCTCTTTGAGACAATGCGGCTTGTCGCGTTGTTTCAAAGAAGATAAGATGAACTGATACAGAGTTGCCCCAGTATGGGAATGATATGCCCCCTCGAGAGATTGGATGAAAATGTCTGAAAAGATTGCAGACAATCTCTCGATAAGAAAGACGGGATAGAATGGGTTGAGCGAATAAAGTGACAAAGCCACGGGATGAAGAAGACTGACTCGGGAAATGAAGGCGAGGGCTAGGGTAGGCTATAAGATAGGCCACAGGCAAAAAACATCCTCATTGTCATCCACACCCTTAGAAGATCATAGTGCAGAACGAGAAAAGAGCAGCAGCAGTCAGCAGCGATGGCATCCATTCATAGATTTGACCGTGTTCGCCAATTCCAGCGACCAGCCGATGCAGGAGAGCCGGTAAGTACCCGAAAACCTCCTCGTACTTTCATGCATTTCGAGTTTTATCATAAATGCATGTTTAGTAGCAATAAATGCGCTAGGAATAGGATAGTTTAAATATGCAAAAACGCGCAACCGCGTCTGTGTCAGTGCCAGGCGCGTCTGTGTCGGGCAGGCGCGTCTGTGTCGGGTCCAGGCGCGTCTGTGTCGGGTCCAGGCGCGTCTGTGTCGGGTCCAGGCGCGTCTGTGCCTGGAACCGCGTTTGTGGTGAATGCGGATGCGTTTGTGAAATTTAGAAGCGTCTGTGATTTTTAGGAGCGTTTATGTCATGTAGGGACGTCTGTGTTCCCTGGTCGCGTTTGTGCATGGCATAGGCACGTTTGTGTTCAGAAAACGCGTATGTGTTGCAGAAGCGCGTTTGTGCAGTCTATAAGCGCGTTTAGGTGTTAAAAGCGCGTTTGTGTGTCAAAATGCATAGGTTGGGTCTTTTTAGGTCAAATCGGCAGTTCTGTGATGAACATACGCTGTCGATTGGATAAGCTGCTGAGAGGATACACTCAAGCAGGTCCTCTAGGAAGAGTAGAATAGATCAAGGCACTTTGTGATGAACAGGGAGCACCAAGATAGGCAGCACTTTGTGATGAACAGGGAGTGCGAATGTGAGTGACACTTTGTGATGAACAGGGAATGTCACACACGTAGTACTTTGTGATGAACAGGGAGCACTACTAGGGTAGATAGCAACACTTTGTGATGAACAGTGAGTGTCACTAGGAGAGATAACCAGATGCATTTAGGTAGCAAGTAGCATTTTGTGATAAACAGTGAATGCCACGATAACTGACAAAATTGATTGTGTGACTGCAGGAGTATTTGCCGATGTTAGAGTCACGGGAGAGATTCCCGTCGACTCAGAGGTTGCGACCAGAGTTGTCGATCCAGGATAGGATATCCATTGAGGAGATGGGTCTAACACATGTGCTATTTGTGCCTGAGTTTCGGGCAAACATGGGGTTACTGACTGCGTTAGCTGAGAGATGGCACTCGGAGACGTGCACGTTTCACCTGCCGATGGGTGAGATGACAGTTACATTAGAGGATGTCTATAGGATTCTGCATATCCCTATTGATGGAGAGTTGATTCCCTATGACCGTGATGGCGACAGGGAGGCATTGAGACGGGTCTTCCAGGATCCCGGGTTGGAGATGCGAGCAGGTCATGTAGCCTGGGATACCATGACTGCCACAGGTTTAGCATTGCCGGCAGTTATTGGGGGAGCCATCAGTGGGTATTTGTGTCCAGACAGAGCCACACGAGGATTGGCAGTGGGCTGGGGAGGGGCATTGGAGACACTGATGACAGAGCACACTAGGTATGCATGGGGGCCATGTGTCCTGACACATTTATATTATGAGTTGCATCAGTTTGTATACCACGGATCAGTGGGTTTGGGCTGCGGCATGACTCTCTTGCAGGTGTGGGCTTATGAGCACCTTCCCATCACACGGCCCATTCATTTCAGAGGCAGAGGACAGGGACGGAGCTTCATGCACTTGTACGACATGATTACTTCCCAGCCTCGGATTGGTAGATTGGAGCATTGGAGGCGCGTCATAGATGACATAGACATAGTCATCTGAAGGTCGTACCTGGGGTGCGAGGAGTGGGATGACGACGCATTGGAGCTACCATATGTTTTCAGGAGCAGGTATCTGATGGGGCGGACGCCCTATATTTTGGAGAGACAGCTTGTTGATAGGGTGTGCAGGCAGTTTGGGCGGATCCAGCGGATGCCACGGGGCTCGGGCATGTATGCCCGTACGGTCAGAGATCAGGTGCAGTTTGGGCCGCTATTATCATATGATCAGGTGGTGACACAGCTAGCAGAGATGATGCCGATGCCCTAGGACATGTGGCCAGAGGTAGATGATGCAGGGATGGACGCAGAGTACTCTGCGTATTGGGCAGAGCATCCATTTCCCAAGTTGACAGATCCGGCAGAGCCACTGGAGGGAGAGGGTGGAGGAGATGATGATGATGGTGGAGGGGATGGAGGTAGGGGCCGACAGAGGCGGAGGGGAGTGGTGGGAGAGAGGCGGGTGGCACCTCGGAGGGAGGGAGGACAGGAGAGAGCAGCTCCGGTGGTGAGGGGTCGAGGTGGACTGCCCCTACAGGTGCCAGCAGCACAAGGTCCTAGAGCACAGAGACCTAGACAGGTGCAGGCAGAGGGACAGAGACAGGTACAGCCACAGGTACCTAGACAGGCACAGGGACAGGTGCAGGCAGAGGCACAGGGACAGGCACCTGCAGGGGAGGAGCCATAGGCAGAGGCTGAGAGCGGAGATTCTGAGGAGGATGAGGTGTTGAGGTTACGAGAGATCTGCCAGGGCCAGGCAGATGAGATTGAGGATTTGGTGCGGGAGAGAGATCACCTCAGGATCAGGGTCAGAGACACAGAGCGAGAGAGGGATCAGGCCATCCAGAGATACACAGAGGCCGAGACAGCTCTAAGGGCAGGGAGGCGGGCAGCAGAGGATGCAGGGGCAGGCTACGCATATGTCTTGTGAGCCGGAGAGGAGATCGCCTACTGGAGGGATCTATACTATGCAGCCGTGCCAGCAGATCAGCGGGCTAGGAGCTTCCATAGATCGTCGCGCACAGCGACGGCTACGGGAGGGAGTCGCAGGAGACAGGCATCCAGCGGTGGGGTCATGGGGCCTCCACCACCACCAGAGAGACAGGGGGATCCTGGGGCGGGACCATCTACAGCTCAGACTCCGTCGAGGCCAGGCAGCTCCGAGGGAGGGAGTTCATCATAGCCTTAGAGGGCTCCCCATTGTATCAGTATATGTACCATTGTTATATTGTAGACACCTGCGGGTGATTCTTTTGTAGCCATATGATTCTTTTGACATCATTGTATCATGACACATTTTGATTATATATGAGATGATTCATTTTGCGGCAGCTATATGCATGTGTACCTTATGTGATGAAATGTTCTTATGTGATGCATGTTTTATGATATGGATGCTTATATGATGCAATGCAATATATTTTTGTTCTTTTATGTTGTATATGTGATGCATGATGCAAATGTGAATGTATGTAATGCAAATGAATATGATAATGCAAATGATTATTTACATAATGAAAATGTGAGATGTGCTAACATGTGTTGTATGCAGGATGTGATGCAATTGTGATATCTGTATGTATGTGTGAAATGCTTATATGTGGTGATGTAGGTGTAACTATATGAAATGCAAATGTTTTTGGTGTGTCATTATACTCAGTCATGTGATAGCGGGCTACACGGACTCGAGAAGGACAATGGAAGTCAATCAAGAAAGGGGGATGGAAGACAGAAGATATGAAAGTGAAAGAGCTTCTTGTGTGTTATCATCATTGAGCTTTATTATGGCAGAATAGGTTATGACAATCGAGGCATTTGTTCGGCCCAGAAAGTCATTGTACCTGTTTGCATGGAGATAAGATAGTCACAAACAAGGAATGCCCCAGTTCATACTAGACTCACAGTGTCCTCATATCCTTGGACAAGTCATAGCATTACTAAGAGACAATCCACAGACAGTAAATGCAAATAGGTGACGATACCCCATCCTCGCCTTTCTAGTCAAAGACATCCTGGAGATAGAATCTCTAGTCAAAGACATCCTGGAAAAGCTAAAAGACATGTCACCAAAAAAGATAAATCAAAAGAAAACCAAGACTCGACACCAACATCCACTGTAGTCCTCAAGTTTAGTGTCTCTTGTCACTTGTATAAGTCAAATTTTGATTGTGGTCACAATGTTTACTTTCACAAAAAGGATAGATAGCACTGAACCATATGTTGTCTAAGTCTGTTGAAAGATTTGATTTTGTTGAAGCTCATTGTTGCTGCTGTGTCTCATTTGAAACTGACTGAATCCATGAAACTGATACTTTATTGCGGAGAAGATGAAACTTTATTGCGGATCTGTGATGCAAGTGCTTCTTTATTGTGGATTGTGCGCGGACAGACTTGAAGGAAGCTGGAAGAAACTGTACTCCTCGAAACATGTGATGTTCTCAGTTCCACACCCATTACTAGACGTAGGATTTGCCTTAGCCACAGATAGGATCTGATTTATTATGGATGGAAAGGGAGTGAAAAGGGAGGGTTATGGATGGCTAACCAATCTTAGGTAGATCAATAACAAGCCATGATGGGAATGGGTAAGTTTATTGTGAGTGAATAGGTTGTGAGTGTGTGCAAAGTGAAAGGATGAAAGAGAATCCTGAAGGAGAGAGGAGCAATGTCTCTACGCATGGCGCTGGTGACCCAGTTTTCACCATGGTACTTGCCCAGGGCGCCACCGAAGTGGTTTTCACCGTTGGACGAAATTATTTCTCTTTACTTTTCTCGATTTTTCAATTTTTTTGTTGTCACAAGGCGCCTGTTTGCCAGGTTTTCACCAAGTAACGATTTTTTTGTTTTATAATTTTTTTGTATTTTTGAAATTTTTGATTTTTTTTTTTTTGAATTAGGATATTCCAAAGAACTTATGTGTAGAACCTGCGAAGGTGCATGCTGTTGATAGGATCCTCCAAGGGTTCACCTTCTGTAGTTGAGAGCTGATATGCCCCAGATCCATATACTGTTGTGATGATGTAAGGACCAAGCCAGTTGGGTTCAAATTTGCCCTTCTTATCTCTGTCTTGCTGATTCTTGGGGTTTTCTCTGAGGACTAAGTCACCTACCTCAAATGTGCGAGGCTTGACCTTGTGATTGTAACTGCGACTCATTCGTTGTTGGTAAGCCTTGAGATGATTAAAAGCAGTGTGTCGTCGTTCCTCCAGCAGTTCTAGTTCTTGTAAGCGAGAGACCCTGTAGTCTTCATCGTTGATTACGTTTCTCAAGGAGACCCGTAAAGAAGGTAACTCGACCTCAATAGGCAAGATGGCTTCAGAGCCGTAAACAAGTGAGTAGGGTGTAGCTCCTGTAGGTGTGCGGACACTTGTGCAGTAGGCCCAAAGTGCAGGATTGAGTTGGACATGCCAGTTACGGCCAGCGTCGTCGACTGTCTTTTTAAGGATTTTAAGAATTGTTTTGTTAGACGCCTCAGCTTGGCCATTACCTTGGGGGTAGTATGGTGTGGAGAAACGATGAGAGATATGGAAGCGCTCACAGAGTTCACGAACATCCTGATTTTTGAAGGGACGCCCGTTATCAGTAATAATGGAAGTAGGAATCCCGTATCGGCAAATGATGTAGTTCAGGATGAAAGTAGCAATTTGTTTTCCAGTAACTTGTGTGAGAGGCACGGCTTCAATCCACTTTGTGAAATACTCTGTGGCTATGATAATGAATTTATGTCCATTGGAAGAAGGAGGGTGAATCTTGCCTATGAGATCGAGTCCCCATTGACAAAAGGGCCAAGGAGATGCAAGTGGTTGTAATTCCTGTGCTAGTGCATGTATGAGGTCTCCATGAATTTGACACTGCTTACACTTCTTGACAAACTGATATGCATCTTTTTCCATAGTAGGCCAGTAGTATCCAGTCCTGATGAGTTTCTTGGCCAAGGTAGGACCACTAGTATGCGGACCACATATTCCTTTGTGCACTTCTCGTAATGCAATCTGAGCTTCGTCACTCTTTAAACATCTAAGGAGGGTGCCATCTAGACCTCGTCAGTATAGGATATCAGCTAAAATGACGTATCGAGAGGATTGTCGCATGAAAGTGCGGCGTTGGTTGTTCGATAGATCGGGAGGTAAGATATTGTCGCGAAGGTATGTGAATATGGAACCATATAACTGGGATTCAGGACCAACAACACATATCATTTCCGTAGGAGTGATCTCATATGACGGAATCAGCAGATTGTCTACCAGGAACTCATAGCAGGTCTCATTTTGCGGTAGATCAATGAGCGAAGCAATTGTAGCCATGGCATCAGCAGGACGATTCTGTTCTCTTGGTATCTGCTCAAACTCTATCTTTGCAAAGTGTTGTTTCAGATCATCTACCATTTGTTTGTAAGGCATTAGCTTTTCATCTTTTGTTTGATAATCATCAGTTACTTGACGGATGACCAGTTGAGAATCCCCAAAAACATGAAGCTCTTGGATCTTCCACTGAACTGCAATTCTTAGCCCAGTTGTTAATGCCTCGTATTCCGCTATATTGTTGGTGCAAGGAAATGATAAGCGGTATGACTTTGGTATAGAATCGCCTTGAGGAGTTATAAAGAGTATACCCGCTCCTGCCCCATGCTGTGTGTATGAGCTGTCAAAGTATAGTTGCCATGGCTTTGCAGGTGATATCGTTAGAATGGACTCATCTAGAAATTCTAACTGTAGAGGAACATCATCTATCATGGGAGCATCTGCCAATTGATCTGCAATTGCTTGTCCTTTTATAGCTTTTCTGTCCATGTATTCAATGTCGAATTCACTCAAGATCATTACCCACTTGGCTAGCCGCCCAGTAAGTGTAGCTTTGTTGAGAAGATATTTTAGTGGATCAATTCTGGCAATCAACTTAGTCTTGTGAGTGAGCATATAATGTCGTAATTTTTGTGAAGCAAAGACCACAGCGAGACATGCACACTCAATTGGTGTGTAGTTCAGCTCATATCCCACCAATGTGCGACTGATATAGTAGACCGCTTTTTCCTTGCCGTCAGGTATTTGTTGTGCTAGGAGTGCCCCCAGTGCTGTTGGAGTAGCTGATATGTAAAGTAGCAATGGTTGATCTAGAATTGGTGGCATCAAAACTAGCGGGTTCAAAAGATAGTCTTTGAGCGCCTGAAAATCCTGTTGGCAGTTCTCATCCCATTTGAACTTGATGTTTTTGTGTAGCAGGTGCTGGAAAGGGTTACACTTATCCGCAAGTTGTGCTATGAATCTTCGTATGGATTGGAGTCTCCCTTGTAAAGACCGAAGTTGACTAATATTCTTGGGTGGTGGCATGTCCAAAATAGCCTTGACCTTTGCTGGATCAGCCTCTATTCCTCTTTTAGACACAATGAATCCTAGGAGCTTCCCGGAGGTTACTCCAAAGACACATTTCTTAGGATTTAGTCTTACCTTGTACTTTTCCAACCGATCAAAAGCGACTGAAAGTATGTCCAAGTGTGTATTTCTGTCTATTGATTTAACCAAAAGATCGTCAACATAATCTTCCACGGTTATGTGCATGAGATCATGGAAGATAGTAGTCATAGCTCGTTGATACGTGGCACCTGCATTTTTCAGCCCAAAGGGCATGACATTCCAGCAGAAGGTTCCCCATGGACAAGTAAATGATGTTTTATGTTGATCTTCGGGTGCTATCCTGATTTGATTATATCCAGAAAATCCGTCCATTAAGGATAACATCTCATGGCCTGCTGTGAGATCAACAATTAAATCAATGTTTGGTAATGGGAAATCGTCCTTTGGACAAGCCTTGTTGATATCCCTGAAGTCTGTACATATTCGGATGCTGCGATCTGGTTTGCTAACAAGTACTAAGTTGGAAATCCATTCGGGATAATCAATTGGGCGTATGAATCCGACATCCAGTAATTTTTCCAGCTCTGCCTTGACTAATAATGCCACTTGTGGATGCATTTTCCTCAATTTTTGCTTTACTAGTTTTGCCCCCAGTTTGACTGTCAAATGATGCATTACTAAATCGGGGTCTAGTCCAGGCATATCAGCATAAGACCATGCGAAGTTGACTTGTCGTTCCTTAAAGAAGCTTATGAATCTTGCTTTCTCGGCCTCTGTCAATGATTGAGCCAAAAATATGTTGTGTGGAACCTCTGTTGTACCAATGTTTGTCTTTATAGTCTCCTCTACCAACATGGATGATTTTTCCTCGTATGATGCTGGGAGAATGTCAAGCCTTCCATCTTCGGGTGCCTCAGAGAGGTTTTCACCCTCAGATACGTTCTTTCTTTTTACTTTTTTAGAGTCAGATAGCGCCACAGTGTGGTTTTCACCATAAGACCCTTGTTTTGTTTTTATTTTCACATTTTTGCGACTAGAAGGCCCGACACCCTCACCAAAGTATGCCATGCTACTAAGCTCTATGGCATATCCTGCTTTATGGTCTCCAGGAGGAAGATCATCGCGAATGCCAAGATAATCGACAATAGCTTCGTCATTTTGAAATGTATCAAACTGTGCTGGTCCATCATGATCCCAGTCAATGAGTTGGGGGTGAATGAGGGGAAGGTCTTTAGTGTTTTTAGAGTCCGCAAGGCTAATAGTGAAGATGTGGTTATATTCAGGTATGTCTAGATAGTCATCGAGGTCGTCAATGGCACTCTCCTCATCAGTTTCGATCATGAGTGAGTCCAAATTATCATCACTAGTAGCACCCTCAGGGACAGGTGTCCTCATCCTATGTGATCTTGACCTAGGGCCTTGAAACGACGACTGTGCGGGATCCTTATGGGTCAGTTCTTGACCAACTCTGAATTTCTTGTAAAACTCCTCCTCCTCTGTAGGTTCCTCTGGCTCTCTAAATGTCTCGTTGAGCTCATAGTCGCTGGAGGATTTGTCTGAACCCCATTCCCATTCATTGGAATCTGTAGAATAGTCATCTTCTTGTTGAACTTCAGCCACTTTGACTCGCCATATCTGTTTTGTTCTTTTATTTTGAATCTTGGGATTTAGAAAACCAAGCCCCTTGGAGCGTTCCCTTCTTGTAGTTAGCTCAGGTTGTAAAGGCTCCATGACACCTTCTTTGCGTAGTCCAAGAGGACTTTTTCCATCATACCCGAATCTTTGCAGAATTTTGAAACCTTTGCCATAGTTCTCACAGGGTATTATAATTTGATCATGTGTATCCTCTTCAACGTCCTTATATAGCATTTTATATAAATTTTCTTCCTCTAGTTCGCCCCATTTTTGAAAGACGGTAGGATCCCATTTGAGTAGCATGATGGAGATTTGCTTATTAGGATGTGGCCTCCCATATTCCTTGGGGGAGTTCATGACTTGTCGTAAGAACATTGTTTGATTCAGAGTGTACTCTCCCATGCCTTTGTCTTGAAACTTGGCTCTAAGTTCACCTTGTTTGGATGTCGAGGGCTTTAATGACTCAGGATCAATATATGTTGAAGAAGGAGTAGCCTCACGATTGCTGGGAATGATAGTCTCAGTATGTGATCTCAAGTTATTGCAATATATGAATGGATTTGGATCACCATTGACCGTTACCTCGACTCCATTATGAGGAAACTTAATGCATTGGTGGTATGTTGATGGGACTGCCCTCATTTCATGAATCCATGGATGTCCTAGCAATATGTTATACGTGAGGTCTAGATCCAGGACTTGACAAACCACGTCCTTTGTGACTGGCCCTATTCTTAGTGGTAAGATGACCGTGCCCTTGGATGAACGCTCTTCATCATCATAAGCCTTAATAGTGATTTGGTTTGTAGAATTCATAGCTTTGTCAGAATATCCCAATTGTTTAATGGTGTTCAATGTACAAATGTTTAGACCAGCTCCTCCATCTATCAGGACTCGCTTTATTCGATGTTTGTGTATGAAGGCTTCAATATGTAATGGTGCATTATGTGGCTGACTTACGAAGGCGTCATCGGCGTCTGTGAATGTAAGGGAATGTGGAATGGAAAGGTATCCCACCATGGCTTGAAACTGGTCCACGTTCAGATCAGTAGGGACGGCAGTATCTCTCAAGATTTTGTCAAGGATAGCTTTATGTGCAGGAGATATACGTAAGAGCTCAAGAATAGAGATGAGTGCAGGTGTCTTCCCTAGTTGTTCTACAAGGTCGTACTCAGGCTTGGTTGATGAAAGATTGGTATTCTTAGTGGAGGCACCTGACAATATAATCTTACCTCGACGGGTTGTAACATGACATTCGGAGGTAGCTTCGGATGAAGATCCCACACCCTTTAGGACAATTTTAGGTCGCTGAGGAGGATTCTCAGGATTTTTATTTTTGATAGTAATGGTAGAAATATAATTGTCCATTGAGATGTGATTGATGGTAGAATCATAATTGTAAGGTGCTCTGGTGTAATTGGCTTGATCATCTGTGACTTTGCCTTTTCCTTTGTCATGTTTTGGGAATGGTTCCTTAAACACCTCATGCTCTTGGTTAGATGAATGTCCCTCAATCTCTATATCTCCTCTGTCAATGAGATCTTGCACAATGTTTTTCAATCGATGGCAATTACCTGTCTTGTGACCCTTGCTCTTATGAAACTCACAAAACTCATCATCATTCCACCAATTCGGTTTTACCTTTGGTTCATATGGAGGAAAATCTGGGACTGTGATCACTTTGTTTGCTACAAGCTTTTTGAATACTGATTCAAGTGGTTCTCCCAATGGAGTGTACTTCCTTCGTGGTTTAGAAGTTGTTTGATTGTTCACTTGATTGTTGGTAGAACTTGATCCAGAAAAGACGACCTTGGGTCTCACTGTGTTGGCATCAACAACACCATCATTAACTGTGTTCTTGTTCTTGTTCCAAAATTTTGGTTTGTCCTTTCCTTTGAAGTCCTCTTTGTTTTCTTTGAATAGTTTGATAACTCCTTGTTCAATTAAGACTCTTTCTGTTGCTAGGCCCTTTTCAATGACATCCTTGAATGTAGACAAACAAGCTTTTCTGAGATCATAGCCAATAGTTTTATTAACGTTTTGTGTGAACATCTCCACCATTTGTTTTTGCGGGATCTCACAAGAGCATCTGCTAGCTAAATTTCTCCATCTTTGTAAAAATGTTGCGAAAGATTCTCCTTCCTTTTGTTTCGTATTGCACAAGGTAGTAACTGAGACATCTGTTTCAATGTTGTAAGAGAAATGCTGAATGAATGCCTCTGCTAAGTCGCCCCATGACTTAATACCGGGAGGTAATTGAGAAAACCATTCCATAGCTTGGTCACCTAAGCTCTGTGGGAACAACCTCATCAAGTATGTTTCTTCTGCCGCTACCTCAATGCAAGTTGTGAAGAATTGTCTTATATGTGCCTTGGGGTCTCCTCTCCCTCTATATTTGTCGAACTTTGGTGTTACAAAGTGTGGAGGAAATGGAGGCATTGGAATGCTCTTATCGAAGGGATAAGGGCATATATCTCTCATAGTGTATGTAGGTTTTGATGTACTCATGTCCTCCACTTTCTTTTGTAGATCTCTAATTTGTTGCTCCAAATTATTTTTGGGAGGAGATTGATTTCTTGTAGCATACCCCATGTTTGAAACACCCATTTGAGGAGGAGCTTGTTGCATGTATGGATGATACTGATCGTAGACATGTCCATATGGAGGTCTATATTGTTGCGACATGTATGGAGCACTTGGCATAACTTCTTGTTGAGGGACCCCATATATGTTTTGTGTGTATAAACCATATTCAATAGGTCTTTCATTTTCCATTGTGTTGCCCCCAATTTTGACATGAGGTCTCCTTGTGTCAAAATTTTGAGGATGTCCTTGTGTATCCACTTGTCTTAATTGACCCATATCTTGAGCATGTGTTTGAGCATAAGGCCTCCATGATGGTCTTTGAGTGTAAGTATCATATGCTTGAGCTTGTGTATGTGGGATTGCTGGTTTTTGAAGCAAAACTGATGGTGACTCAGGCATCATATTCAGTCCTCTATTTCCTCCACTATTTGGTCTCCTTTGATCCATATTGGATTGAGTTTGTTGTGAGGGTCGCCTTTCCATAAGTTGAGATAAGTCAAAATCATGCGGTATTTTAGCTCCACTTTGTGCCATCATGTTTAAAAAGTACTGTCGATCTCTCCTCATTATCTCTTCAACCAATCTATTGAATTGAGGATCCATTATGGATTCTTGTATGTCTGCTGATAGTATTGAAGAGTTGTCCACTGTGTCATTGTGTGTAGCATTGTTGTTTATAGCATTTGCGCTTTCCACATTTGGATTGTGTCTATAAACATTCATGTCTGGTAATGTAGTGTGCTCAGGATTGTAGAATAGATCATTATCATACTCATAAGAACTCATGTTTACGGATTCTTGAGCTTCTTTAGCTATTCTCCTAGATTTTTGAAGGCGGGTTTCAACCATGAACTAGGTGTTTGACCAATATGTGAGAGACTAGATGGAAAATATGAAAAGAGTATGGAAGACCAAGAGTTGTATGGAGTGTAAATGAATCTTAGGTGTACTTGCAATGTCCAAAGTGTAAGACCAAGTATGTAAGTAGTAGAGTAGGTGTGACTTCCAAAGAGAGGATAGTTTCTCTTGATGAGGTAAGCTGACCTTGACTCTAAGTAAGACCAAATGAGACCCAAAGGTAAGAAACCTTGATGAGGGACCACTTAGCAAAGTGTAGTTGTATGTAGTGTGTTGACAAAGTATGATGAGGACAAGCAAGTGACCTTTTGACTCAAGTTTAGACAATTGTGAATGTAAAATGAAATGTGAAGCAATGATGGACTATGTGAGACCTTAGAACAGGCTGAATGCTAGATTAAACCTAAAGAGACAACCTAGGAAGCTCAAGTATGCCGAAACTGATTTCTTTTGTTTGTTGGACTGTGAAATTTTTCCAATTTGTGAAGTTTTTGGTGGTGACCAAATCTGAATGTTTGACTATTTTTCGTGACAAGAGGACACAATGTTGATGAGGAATCAATGTTTGCAAGTGTTTAGACTGACAATGACTCCAAGAAAAGTGTGTTGTTTGATGTAAAATTGTTTTGCATACACTTGAAGACAAAAAAGACACAATTTTTTGCTGTTTGGTCTTGATTGTTTGAATGTTTAACATAAGTCAAGCACAATTCTTATGGCTGGCCAAGACAATAGTTGTTGATCCCACATGGGGTTTTACCCCCGAGGCTACGCTATTCAGAGCGGATACTTAGATGCTTGACCTCACTGGCTCCACCCTCGGCACTCACTTCTCGGGTCAGCCAAGCATCAGTCCCCATGAAAACTCCCCATGGTGAACTTTGTATCTCTACTAAGAACCGTATGTGTGTGGGCCGCTACCAGAGGTCCGACCTCCTGCCCCAACAACTAGAAGGATTTGGGCTTCTAAAACAAAAAGGTGCTAGTAAGGGCATCCGCTCGTGTGGCCATACATGCGGCACTTTCAGCTCTGTAAATACAGAAGGCTCCCAGCCGGTAGGGGTTACGCCCTACAAATGATCAAATAAATTTGATCAAACGGGTTTATGGGGAGACATAGTGTCGGTATGAACTAATCAGTACACGTTATTCATAGTTTTCACCATGAATACATTTGATTATAGTGGTTTGGATGAGGTGGGTTTTCCTCGCTACCACTTGGGTCGTTCTCTTCTCACTAGTAGTCCTAATGACCACATGGGAAGACAGGCCCTCTAAAGATTAAACAAAAAGAGCCTATTGCTCAAGACACAAAAGACAATGATTCAATTTTAGTGCACCAATTGAAGTGTTTGCTAGTCTATGAAAACAAGGCACACAATAAAAATCCAAAAAACCTTGCCAAGGACCTGCAACAAAATTGTTAGTAGTTTGGGTTGTTTCAAATGATAACCCCTTCCTGCAAGCACACAAGTTAGGTAAATTTTAGAAAACCCAAAAAGACTTTGTGAAAAGGGGCCTTCAACAAAAACGTATTTGCCTCCAAAGCAAGCTGCACAAACCAGGTTAGCTAGATCTGCAAAGATTAGCCGAAAATAAACCAGATCTGAAACCCTAAGTACAAAATCCGAAAACCCGAATCAAAGAAACTTGAAAAATTTGCAAAACAGAAAGCACATACGCCTTTATACCAGACACAGACGCGTCTAAACTACACAGACGCGGTTCTGTAGTTCACAGACGCGATCAAAGGTCACAGACGCAACTCCCGAACACAGACGCGATAAGAGCAGTCACAGACGCGATTAAAATTCTCAGACGCGATTCCAGAAACCTACAAAAATTAAAAATTGGCAAAAACACAGGCGCGATTCACGATATCACAGACGCTTCTGAAACACAAAAACACGATCCGAACACTCGCAGACGCGGAAAAAAACTAAAATGTCGTCGAAATCGTCCGATCTGCAACTTCAAAAATGCAAAATATGCAACAAAAATGTTAAATGCAAAGGGACAAGTGTCCCACCGGGTGTGCCAAAATGTTTATGGTGAAAATGGATAACAATAATAACAATATTGAAAGGCTAAATGAATCCAACCACTAAACCCTAGCCTAACAATGAACAAAGATCCACCATAACATATGAAGATTACCTAAGACAATGCAAATAACTCAAAATCACAAAGATTATACCATCACATGTCCAATAGGGTTTTGATCTCCATTCTTCCTATCTCCATTGATCTTGCTTGATATATTTGCTCTCAGATTTTTGTATGCACAAGAGCTCAACAAAGAACGGAATGTGGTTGCAAGTGGAATTGTAGTGTAGCCAAGTACTCCAAAATCAGTCATTAGGATATGTCATTAGGCTATGTCATTAGGATATGTCATTAGGATATGTCATTAGGGTTTGACAATGAAGAAAGCATCTCCTTAAATAGAAGACACAATAAGAAATGGAGGGTTAAGATTGAGAGGTGTAAAAAGAGAGGTCGGCTAGGATTAGAGGGTAGGTATAAGAAATAATAAAATAATGAAAGAGGTAGGTAGTGTAGGAATTAAGAGATGAATGACATGTGTCATGTGTAGAAAAAGATAATGAATTAATTAAATAAATAAAGATTTATTTAATTAATAGAAGAAGTAGGACAATTAAATAAATAAAATATTTATTTAATTTAGGAAAGGGATAATTTAAATAAATAAATGTATTTATTTAAATGAGAAATAAGGCTAGAAAAGGATAAATGAATTAATTAAATAAATAAAGATTTATTTAATTAATAGAAGAATTAAGCTTAGATAATTAAATAAATAAAATATTTATTTAATTAGACATGACAATTTTGAGTGTCTACAGATAATATAGGTTCTATTATTTATAAATTTACAAATTGTTGTGAAAGAAGTGCTTGTTTTATGCCATATCATTCCCAATTCAAACATATTTTTTAGCATTGTTTCGTAGATTATGGATTGAATAGTGTAAAGTAGCACCTTCTATGTTGCATAAGTGTGTCAAATAAGTTCGTGAGGGTAAAGTGGTCGAAATTGATTAAGATGTGTACAGGGCATTTATTCTTTATACTTTTATTGAGACACCCACAAACACACAAACCCATAAACCATCATAATGTATTCTCTAATTTAAAATTTTTACATGTTGGTCCAAAATAAGTTCTTTTATTTATGCCATATCATTACTATTTAAAAAATGGTTTTTAGTTTTACTTGGTAGACCATGGATTGAATAGTGCAAGGTAGAACATTCTATGTTGCATCAATGTATTAAATATGTTCATGTATTAAATATGTTCATGAGGGTAAAGTGGTCAATTTGGATAAAGTTCTATACAAGCTTTTATACAAGTTGAATCACTTATCTTTGATACTTTTATCAAGACACCCAAAAGAGCATTGCATGTGTGAAATGATACTTGATTTTATTCATATAAATATTGTAGGAAATGAAGAAAATAATTAACAATTCATAAGACCTAATGAGCCTATGGTGATTAAATCAAAAGTTGTTTATGCACCTTCTCACTTCAAAATACTTAGTGTAGATCAAAGATCCAATGAACTTCAAGTTCCTCATCCTCCATTTTTGTACATAAGAAACTAGGCATTTGTATGTGTTCAAGGATAAAATTATTTTTGTGACACACAAGAATGAAATGAATAAGAGGCTATAAATAATACATAAAAGTGTTGTTCATCTTCAAATAATATGAATGATACATGGATTTTAAAGAAAGATTCCACTACTAAGCAAGTTCAAAATCTACACATGGTATCATGTATACTATAGTAAGATGGGTTAAAAAGAAAAGTCAACGTTTTGTCCTCTTTCAAGCACATTTGTTAAGAGCACCACATCACATGCATGTTAGAGTCTTCTACTAGTTGATGTTCTAGTAGCTATTAGATATCATGATTGAGACAAGGATGATTTATCGAAGGGAAATTCTTCCCATATCATTGGCTAAGACTTTGATTTTTATCCTTTAAATATTTATATATGTTAACATTTACTTCTAGATATCACTTTATTTTCCTATCCTAAACTATAATATGGATAATGCAAGGGTACCTTTAACTATGCATGTTGACATGAATAACTTTGAAGATATGTTATGTGGTTCATTGTTACTTTATTTATGATATTTTTAATATATATTTTTTTGTTTATTATGGGTTTGGGATGATGTTAAGTATGAAATTATTGGAAACCATTTTCATCATGTCAACCCAAAAGTATAGCTAATTTGTTTAATTATTTTGATTTTTGTTTGATTAGGTCATGTTTGTTGTGATCCTCTTATCTTATATTTTTCATCATCTTATGTTTTCTTTAAACTCTTTGGTCTTTTTTCTTAAGCCATTTTTATTGTGAGATTCCTTTTCTCATGCATTCAATTATCATTTACCCCTCTATATTATGTCTTAAATATCTTGTTCCATGTTCTTTATATGTATTTTTTGTTTTCTCCACTTGGGGCCTTCCTATTTATAGTAGTAGTTTCATTCCACATTTATAATGTTGTTCTTTCATGATTATACTATGCGTCAAGTATGGTTATAATTATATTTACCTCTTACATTATCATGCTTATAGTTTACACATTTATTCGAGTTTATATATTCACTTGTAATTATCATAATCACATCTTATGTCATCATGTTTATGATTACATATTATCATTCCAATGCTTAGTAATTTTATGTTTTTCAATTAAATTTGTTCACGATCTACATTGTGCATCTATTTTTCTCTATTCAACACTCTCTACTCACTTACACATGCTTCTCATGATCTATCTTTTATTCCTTATGCTTCCATGAAATTAACCAGCACCACTTGTTATTTGCCTTTATTTGGAGCAACATTAGGGGCACATTGCTTCACCTTTCACACTCAATTTCATGATCACATCTTACTATGTTGTTATATATTTATTGTTAGGGTTTGCACCCAGCCCAAGAACTCAATTTGCAAACACACCTTCACACACAAGAGAAGAAACACAAAAAAATACTATTTCACCAAAGAAGAAAATGTATTGAGGTGAGGTGAATACAAGTGTACAAATGCCTTGCTTATAAAGGCAAGAGCAGTAGGTAGATCACATGATATGGACATGTGTCTCAATCATACAAGGGTAGGTAAAGTAAAACTACCTAGCTAAAACTATTAAATGTAATTGGTTACCTAGCTAAATGTTCTCTATCTAAAAATGACTCTAAGGTAAATGCATACAAGTTTTCAGGATCTGGATTATGAAGAAATGGGCTCTATTTATAGGAAAAATGGAGCAATGGATGGTTGAGATTGAGTAATCTCAACAAGGGTTAGGATTTAATAGTTTTAGCTATGTCTCATTTCTTAGCTTGTTCATGTTTGCATTTTCATAAGCATTTACTTCATACTCTTGAATCTCCATAAGACATCCAAAAATAGTGCAAAAAGCTACTCAGAGCTACACTCATTTGGGAACTTGGAGAGGAGAGGAACAAGGGAGAGCTAATGGCATAGGGAGCATCATGAGTGAAGTCTTAATGTTTATTCGGTTTTATCTCTCATATGATTCTATGCTTAATCTTTATTGATAATGCTTTTTAATGGTTTAGTTTTATGTTGATTTGACTAACCCCCAGACTTATTGTTTTATGGCGTTACATTTGGTGAACCCGACGTGAAATGGATGGCATAAGTATGGTGAAAAGTTTATATTTTCTATTTATCAACAATTAATGCTAATGCTCTTCTTGGATGATACTTTCAATTGGTTTGGTTTGTTTATGGATTAATCTACTAACCATTTTGATGGCTGACATTTTGGCACTCCCGGTCTCTCCACAATATACATGTGTTTTTACTCATGAACTCATGATTAATGCGCATTTGTATGTTTGATAATCATTGCTAATGTTATCCATGTTAAACTTGATTGATTAGGTTAATCATGTTGTTGTTATTTTATTGTCTGTATTCAAAAAGATAGCTTCTATTTGAGCCATTCTTATACACCTCTTTGAAGCATGACCATTATGCTTTTACATTGTCAAAGTGAGTGCAACATCTTTGTGAGGCAATGAAGATGTGGGTTCTTATGAATACCCTATGTTTCTAATTGTTTCATCTTAATCATATCTTTGTTATGCTTGCAGGTTTAGACATTTTGCCTAACATGTAATGTGATTTTCTCATATTGTTTTGCATTATTATTTTTGTCCAAAGCGTGTTGGATATATGCCCCAGGTAGGGAGGCGTCTGGCAACAGATCCTAAAATCTTTGCATTTCATGAGTTGACATCTCCTTGAGGCATTTTGTCAGCGGTGATTCTTGTATGATCTCCACATTTTGTATGTAGGCCCACGCTTTTTATGATCTCCATAATTTCTATGCTCTATCATTAGCATATTGCATGAAGTTGTTGAATTTGGCTTACGCTTACCAGATGCGTTTGCTTTAAAGTTTCTAAAGCTTTTCAACAAAAAAAACCATATCGTATATATCCTGCAATCAATGCTTTTAAGCAGTTTTAAAAAGTTTTCTTTAGGAAAAAAAAAAGAAGAGAGAGAGAGAGAGACTTGTTTCAGGGCCCACGTAAGGGCTAAGAGTAAGAGATTTCTCTTTTACATTAGTTTTTTTAGAATAGCTTTTTTTTATTAATTTTATTTGTAAATTAGATTAGATTTTTTTTTAAGTAGTTTTTTTTAAATTTGAATTTTTAAGTTAGTTTTTATTAAGTTTTAATTTAGATTTTGAAGGAGTCGTAATTTAATTTTAGCTTAATTTTAAATTAGTTTTGTTAATTTAGTTTTAGATTAGATTTAAATTTGTTTATTAATTAGGTTCTATTTTTATTTGTGTGATTAGTTTAATTTTTTTTTAGTGTGTTATTTTATTTGGTTATGATAATCTATTTTTTTAGTTTGGAAACTAATTTTGGGTTTACAATTTGTGCAGGATATTAAGGAGCGTCTTTCTAACACATTGTTTGTTGCAGATGTTGAAAGTGTCAAATTTGCAAATTTTTCTTTCAACCCATCTTAATTGGGAAAATGGATCAATTCTAGGATAGTCATTCACACTTTGCTATCTTGGTTAAAACGAACAAACACACATTGCTATCTTGGAATAAAATGAACAAACAAACTTTGCTATCTTGGTCTAAAACGAACATTCACATCTTGCAATCTTGGCTAAAACGAACATTCACATCTTGCAATATGGGCCAAAAAGAACGATCAACTTGTTATTTTTCGAGTTTAAAAAGAACAATCATTTTGCAATCTTGGATAAAATGAACACTTCATTTTGCTATCTTGGCTAAAAAGAACACCATGGTTGTTAGAGCAACATCTCCAAGTAGAAAATAGATCACATTGCGATGATGGGTTAAAAAGAACAAGTGTCTTTTGTGTTTGGCACGCTTATACAAAATCTGTAGAGTGGTCCTACTTCTAACACACACTATCCTCTCCCTTGGCTTTCGTGGTCCTAGGTGCAAGAGAAAAGTGTTCATAACACTCAAAATTTTATCTTTTTAAGAGAGGCCTACCAAGAGACACATCACTCTTGGGAACGACCTCGCGCGGTAAATCCTTTGAGCCGCTATAGAAATCAGGTGTGAGCGAAAGCTGTAGCCTTGGGTATAGTTGTTCCTACAGTGTAACTTGCCGAAAGGACAAATGGGCCCCACCACAAATTACAAGGCTCTTAAGTGAGTCACTGCAGAATGAACTTATGTCCAGAGACATAAAAAATTACTAAACACCTTTAAGTAGTAGCCCACCCGTTCTATTGATTGAGGATATTTGAGAGAAAGTTCAGTGCAAGAGCATAGATGGTTTTGCTCCCAAGATACTCACCATACATATTTCCTTGAGTAGAAACATAGCTTTTTAAAAGGTCACTTGTAGCTTGATAAAAGTGGTGACTCCACCATCATAGGGATCATCTATTTGTTATGCTTGTGCAAGACTTAGTATATCACATCCTTACCTGTCACGACAGGATTCATAAGGTATGTAGTACCAAAGTTGAAGAAATATCAAGATGTGGGCTGATTATCGCAACTGGCCATTTGACCTTAGGGATAAAGTGTGTTTGAAGTGTCTTCATTTTGTGTCAAGACTAGTAATAAACTGAGCCAACTTCAAGTTTTTTGGAAAAACATACTCAAAAACATTTGGAAAGAAAGCGTCATTAAAATTCCAAAAATTGGGCTGATTTAGACCCACACTTATTTGTGCCTTTTGAGGCAACATTCTTGTGTTTGTGTGCTTGCTTTGTTTTCTTGTCAAAGAAAAATCAAAAATTAGTTCCAAAACAAGTATTCATCCAACACAAACATTTTCAAATACCAACAAAGATAAAAAACAAGGGACAAAAATAAAGTATCAAAATTATATGACCATCCTTCACATTTTGAGAAGGAAGAATCTTCATCAACATATCAAATTGAAGAAAAGACCATTGAGCTCAAAGGCTTTCATCAAAAGAAGGAAATTTTTCTATCTCAATAGACAAATCTTTGTCTCCCATAGAACCTTCTTATGTCACATGCATCTATATCTTCAAGGAAAATCTAACGAGTTTGATCAAGAGTCATTAAACCACAGACCTTTTGCTCAATATAGAGCTTTGAGATATCATCAAAACAAGGGAGGCAAAATCAATCCTGCCTTCTTTCCAGACATTTGCATCACATATAACTCAAGTAGGGAAGAACCACCAACTCCTGAAAGAGAAGAGGAAGAGTTTGTTCCTTTTGTAACACAGAGTTTCTATTGAAGTTCACATTTCATCCATTATCACATTCACATCTCATCAAATCCATTCCAACTCTCAAAACATCAAGAGGCTTTTGTCCTAAGTTCTATTTTGATATTGCTTGAATCAAACACAACACATCACTTTTAGAGTGTCTCTACATCTAGGATAAACTCATCCTAAGAGGCATTTCTACGTAGGTTAAAACTAGTCTATGAGTGAATCCTCCCATTACTAGGTAATTGGGTCCATAACACATCTTGAGTCTCTCTAAACCTTATCACATCAAACATTGTCAACAAAACACAACAAGCAATTCAAGGAAGGACTTTGGTAACATCTACCTTTAATGCTAGAGATCCATATGCAAAACACTCCACCAAACATAAATCTCTCATTTCATCACTAACTCATCATCATTTTCACCAAACTTCGACAACAACTTGTAAACAAAATGGCTCAAACTAGGTCAAGGTCTAGACAACTAGAAATTGAAGAGGAAGAGGAGGAAAATCTCAATCAATTCCAAGAAGCCTTTGGAGGAAACACAAATGATGAAAATCCAAGTACTCCTACTCTTGCAACAATAGAAAGGGCGCAGCACAACCCTCTCTTCAATCGACTTTTTGATGAAATACTCAGGAGCAACACTGATGCTCACTTTTTAAGACTTGCCCAAGAGGGATCCAAACTACCCTTTGATTTTGATATTGCACAACTAAGGAAAGCATTGGAATGGCAAAGCTGTAATGAGGATGAAAGAGGTCAAGATCACATCAGATACAACCTTCATCAAGGAAATCCCCCACCTCCTCCTCCTCCAAATGACATTGACATGTTGCGGCAACAAGTCAAGAATTTAGCCCAACAACTCCATAGTGGTGTGAAAACAAACTAGTTTTCACTTAACGATATTTGTCCCTATCCCTTTGATAGGAATCTACATATGCCACCTTTTCCATGAGGGTTTGAAACACCTAAGTTTGAAAAGTATTGAGGAAAAGGAGACCCTCATGATCATGTTAGAGAATTTCATTCAGCATGCCTAGAAGTCGCATATGAGGACACATACCTAATGCGACTCTTTCCCCAAAGTTTGGGAGGGACAACTACATCATGGTTTTCCTGACTAGCAGGTGGTATTAGGACATTCGAAGAACTGGTCCAGAAATTCCTTACACATTACTCACATCACATTGAACGCGATATCACCATGTATGATCTATGTAACACTAAGCAAAAACCAGGGGAGCTATTTTCAACTTTCCTGCAAAGATGGCAACAAATGTCTAGTAGACGTTCCCTTTCGCTACCTAAAAGAGAACTAGTGGAAATATTTATTTCCAACTTGAACAAAGAAATGGAATTTCATTTGGACATGAAAGGTACAGAGTCTTTCAATGACATGATCACACAAGGTTTAAAATGTGAAAGGGACCTCATCAAAAAGGGGCTTATCAAAATATACAATGAACCCAAAGATGTGCCTCACCCGCGATTCAATAGTGATAAACCTAACTTCTGGAATAAAAACAAAACATCATCAATGACAGGGTTGTAGATGCAAAGACTATCAAAAGTGCACAACATGTGGTGCGCTTTGGAGGGCAAAACCCCCCTCCTAAGACCAATACGATTCCTCCCCCACCAAATCAAGGATGCAATGTACCACAAGAAGAACCAAGGCAACGCCAACAAAATTATAAACAAAAATGAAAGTACACTCCCTTAGGGGAACCTATTGAAACAATGTTGCGTCAGTTGGTCTCTTCAAATCTGGTGACCCTACCAAAGACGTCCAATTACAAACCTCAGGTTAAACCTTCATGGTGGAGAGACAATGAACATTGTGAATTTCATCAAGGGAAAGGGCATAAAACAAGCAATTTTTACAGATTGAAAGATCTTATTCAAGATCTTATTGACCAAGGCAAGATTGAAATTGAAGGACATGACCCAAAAACCACAAACAATGATCATCTTATGTTTAAGAATCCATCACAAGACCAAAGGGTTCCTTCCACTTCAAGGCGAAACACAGATACCACTGATTATATGTGAGTCGCTTATAATTACACTGTGAATCACCTATATGATGCTTGATGTCATGGAAATGGGGACAAGGCAACAACAAAGTTCAATGTTAATAAGTTAGTTTCAACCATAAAAACAAAACAAAGAACTAAAAACCATTCCAAACATATCAAGAGAGATTTCAAAAAGCATGAAAGAAGTTTAACAAAATAAAAGAAAGGAGAAGAGCCTCCCTAAGATGCTTCCATGATGCCTTTTGATGCTTCTCCCTTGTTTCTCTCCTCTCCAAGTCCCAAATGAGTGTAGCTCTCAGCTTTTAGCACTAGCCATGGATGCCATATGGAGATTCAAGATGGTTGAATATGATAAGCAAATACTATGCAAGAGTAGATAGTGATGCTATGAAAAAGCTCTATGCTAATGCCAGTATAACAACAATACTCTAAAATGCTTCCTTTTGCTTGAGGAGAAGGGTTCTATTTATAGAAGAAATGGGGAAATGAAGGGTTAAGATTGAATGGTTTAATCAAGGGCCAAGTTTGAAAGTTGGGGATCCATGTGCACAATTGGCACTAATAAAATGGTGACAAGTGTCAACATAGGATTGGGTTGAGAGAAGAGGTTGGAGGCATTAAAGGCCTGAGAAGACCTCATGGTTATCTAGAAGGTAAGGGTCAAGTCTAAATTAGGATTACCCACTGGATTAGGAGTTAATGCAAGGATAAACCTTTGTGCAAATGTTTAAGAGATAATCATGGTCAAAGCATTAATGGCCTGATGAGACCTTTGGGTTGGGTAGAGGTTGAGTCAAAACAAATGTTTTAACCATGTGGGAGGGTTTGAGGTAACCATTAATGGTTATTGGAGACTTTGGGGATTAAGTGGTTGAAGGTTGAAAGCCTTCAATGGTTATCAAAGACTTTGAGGGTTAATTTGTTGAACACACAAAGCATTAATTGCTTTTCAAAGACTTTGGAGTCTTTGAGAAGTGACTCCAATTTGCTTAGGAATGTGACAATATTTAGGGGATGGATTAGGCTAATTAGGAAGGGTTTAGAAGAATCTAGAAGGGGTTTAGGCATACAAGTGGATTTTGTAGGAAAATGCAAGTGGGAGAAATTTTGGTATTTTCAATTAAAATAAAATCATTTATTTCAATTAAATGGTGTAATTTGCATTTGGATAAATATTCAAATAAATATTAATTTATTTAAATGAGAAAAATGAAGATAAAGCATTAAAATGCTTGAAGACTTTGAGGGAAACCATTAAAGGCTTGAAGACTTTAAGGAAAACTATTAAAGTCTTAAGAAGATTATAGAAGGAAGCCATCAAGTTTGAAGACTTTAAAGCCATCAAGTTTGAATACTTTAAGGGAAACCATTAAAGGTTTCAAGTGGGTGAGGATAAATAGGATTTTAAATAAATAATTTATTTAAAATAGTTGTGCAACTTGCTTTTGTAGGAAAATACAAGTGGGTGGAGGATAAAGGTGATTTAAATAAATTATTTATTTAAAATAATTGTGCAACTTGTATTTGTAGGAAAATGCAAGTGGGTGGAGGATAAAGGTGATTTTAAATAAATGATTTATTTATTTAAATGTGAGAGGTGGGATTTTGGGGGTTTTAAATAAATATTAATTTATTTAAATGTGAGAGGTGGGATTTTGGGGGATTTAAATAAATATTAATTTATTTAAATGTGAGAGAAGATTTAATTAAACAAATATGATTTATTTATTTAATTAATGGTATGAATTTGGTTAAGTGAATTAAATCAAATAAATTGAATAATTTATTTAATTAATAGGAGAAGAGGGTTAAGATGAATTAATTAAATATTAATTTAATTAATTATTAATTGATGGTTAAATAATCAAATAAATACTAAGTATTCATTTAATTAAGTGGACAAATTTATGTGACTACATTTGCCCCTCTTTGAGACGGTGCAGTTTATCGCATCGTTTCAAAGAAAGAAAAATAGGTGTGAAGAAATGCCCCATAAAATGTAAATTTAATGGGTGGTATGCCCCCTCGAGAGATAGGCCAAATTTTGTTTTGAAAAATCGGGCGATCTCTCGAAAAAGAATGCAAAGTGGAGGGGAGGTAGAATAGAAGAAATTAGAACTAATGATGAAAGAATGGGAGAAAATGGAGTGAATATGAAGAAACAACAAGCCAGCGAGTACCCTGAGGTCATGCAAGAGATACATAGCAGATGTAGTGTGGGGTTTTGATTGATGCTATACAATTGATCAAAATTGGTTGGACAATCTGGTGCAATCGGTTGAATTGCCCCGGTCAAGTCAAAGCGTGACAGTTGATGTCAGTTGGTCGCTTGGACATGATAAAGTCTGAGTAAGTGAATCAAAGTGACCTGATGTGACTTAGACAATTGATGTAATTGCCCGATGAAGTCAAGGTATATGAAGCAAAATACTCATTGAGACGTAGACAATTGATGTAATTGTCCGTTGGATTGTGTTTGATTGGTTGATCAATTGATAGTATGTGCATGTGATGGATGGTTGTGGGGAATCATGGCAGCCCCGTTGAGACTAGGTCATTATGATAAATGTCTGATATAGTCTAGGATTACCATAATCGATTATCTATTGAGACCCGAAGATACGTGATCAGAGTATCTATTGATAGTCTAGGTGTGTGTGAGTTGATGTACCTGTGCAGACAGAGTAACTTGTTGGGCTTATTGGATGACTTAGCATAGGAAACACAATCCCTCCTATTTAGAGATGGATGGTGATGAACGTGGCTTGATTGGGTTGATTGAGAAACGATGTAGGGTATGTGATGCTAATTATCGAAATGGGGAGGGTGAGGGGGGGGTTCGATGTTAGATAGAAGAAATGGAGAACCTATTACATTCCTATGGAAGAAGAGGAAAATAGAGTATCCATTGTCATTACTATGTATGAATGATATGCAGCTATTTATGAATGTATGGATGGGTGGAATGCAACGAAATGCAATATATACATATGAGATGAAATGACAATCCATGGTGCTTTATTTTTCATCATCGAGCTTTAAAATGTTGTAAGAAAATACAAGCAACTTGACATAAAGATTCAAGATGACCAGAGTATTTCTTACATGGATTTCGATATAGCAAGTTAATACAAGCAACTTGATATAACGGATCAAGTTGACCAGAGTATTACTTGCGGAACAGACAAGGATTATCTCCTTTCATGCATGACTTGGATCGTCCTCCTTGATCTTAGGTTGATCATATCCTGAGACAAGTGCATACCGTAATAAGAGATAAAACCTTTATCCAGTTTGGATGAGGTAGGAGGAACCAAAGAAAGAGAATTGTACCTGCAAACAAACAATATATACATAAAGAATAAAGAATATGGATCCTTGGTAATGGTTCATGCTCATATGGTCGAGGTATACGCTGTAGTCAGCAAGCCGTAATGATCTATGACTGCATTTTGCATAAGATCATGTAGCTTGGTGAACTTCCCACGTAGACACCATTAGTACATGCCCCAGTACTTCATCGGAAGTAATGCGCAAACGATACAAAACAATGCTGAAAGATCCTAATACAGATAAACAAACGATTGTACTCACAAATCAACCAAGTATTTGATAGCTTAACATAATTTTCTTGTCAAAGAAAATGTCATCTTGTCTTTGTTTTGGTAAGGAAGGATGCATCCTTGTTGAAGACAGTTTGATTGTTGATGTAAATTGTGTGGTTGATTGGTAAATGGTCATTGTGTGAGTAGTTTGTCAATGTTTATTTTGGTATCTGCATGGATGGGTATGTACAAGGTGTTGTCATGTTTTTGTGTGATTTTTCAATGGTTTTGTCGATGTTTTTGGATTTTGAATTGTTTTGAATGTTTTTGGTATTTTTGCGAGATATTTTTGAATATTTTTGGAGATATTTTTGAATATTTTTGGATTTTGAAGTGTTTTGAATGTTTTTGGTATTTTGAAGTGTTTGGAATGTTTTTGGTTTTTTGAAGTGTTTTGGATGTTTTTGGATTTTGAATTTGTTTTGAATGGTTTTGGATTTGGTGAGATAGTTTTAAATGAAGAACTTTAATGAATCACAAGACAATGTAGAGTCCACTTCCATCAATAGGTTAAAGGCATTGCCCCCAGTTTAGACATGACTATAAAAAAGCGGGATGCAAGATGCATATAGTACTTTCTTGGATTTGTAGATTTATAACAAGCCATGGTTGATGGATGGATGGATGTATGTATGAAGTAGATGTGATCGCAACAAGTCTGAAAGACAATGGAGCCATAGCCTTTACGAGTGGCGCCTGTTTGCCAGGTTTTCACCATCGTACTTACCCAAGGTGCCACCGGAGTGGTTGTTCACCGTTTGGATGCATGATTTTTCTTTACTTTTTTGAATGTTTTTGTATTTTCTTTAGGACATTTTTCTGAATGTTTTTGGTATTTTCTTTAGGACATTTTTCTGAATGTTTTTGGTATTTTCTGATATGCAGGGGAGCCTGATGCCTTGTACACCTTAGGTATAAAACCGTTTGAGGTGCATGCTATTGATTGGATCTGCGAGCGGTTCTCCGTCTGATGTAGCCAACTGATATGCCCCGGACCCGAATACAGCAGTGACAACATATGGGCCCAACCAGTTTGATTCAAACTTACCTTGATGTTCTCTGTTTGGTTGGTTGCGAGGATTTTCTCGAAGAACAAGATCACCTACCTCAAATGTACGAGATCTAACTCGGTGATTGTAGCTTCTACTCATGCGCTGCTGATAGGCTTTGAGGTGATTGTATGCAGCTTGTCGCTTCTCATCTAGTAACTCTAAGTCCTGAAGACGAGATACTCTGTATGCTTCATCATCGATGAGATTGTGCAATGAAACTCGTAAGGATGGTATCTCGACCTCAATAGGTAAGATAGCTTCAGCACCATAGACCAATGAATAAGGAGTTGCACCTGTAGGGGTCCGAATGCTAGTTCGATATGCCCATAGCGCTGGATTCAATTGAACATGCCAATCACGGCCGGCATCATTGACTGTCTTCTTTAGGATCCTCAATATGTTTTTATTGGATGCTTCGGCCTGACCATTGCCTTGTGGGTAATAGGGAGTGGAAAAGCGGTGTTGGATATGAAATTTCTCACAAAGCTCACGGACATCCTGATTTTTGAAAGGAAGACCGTTATCTGTGACAATGGACATGGGCACACCATACCGACAGATGATGTAATTGAGGATGAATGAGGCAATCTGCTTGCCGGTGACTTGGGTAAGTGGAACAGCTTCGATCCACTTGGTGAAATATTCGGTGGCGGTAATAATGAATTTATGGCCGTTGGATGAAGATGGATGAATCTTACCCACAAGGTCAAGGCCCCATTGACAGAAAGGCCATGGTGTCGTGATTGGTTGCAGTTCCTGGGCCGGTGCATGTATCAGGTCGCCGTGAACTTGACATTTCTTGCATTTCCTGACAAAGTAGTAGGAATCCTTTTCCATAGATGGCCAATAGTATCCAGCTCGCATGAGTTTCTTGGCTAGTGACGGACCACTTGAGTGAGTCCCGCAAATTCCTTCATGTACCTCTTCCAAAGCCTTTGTTATCTCACCTTGTTCCAGACATCGAAGGAGAGTACCATCAAGACCGCGTCGGTATAGGGTTTCGGCAATAATGGTATATCGAGCAGTTTGGCGAATGAAGGTTTTACGTTGGTTATTTGATTGGTTGGGAGGAAGGGTGTGATCGCGGAGATAGGTGTAGAACTCACCGTACCATGGGGATTCAGAACCGACAAGGTGACATATCATGTCGGATTCGGGGATATCATAAGCGGGAATCCAAAGCTGTTCTACCAAGAACTCGTAGCGTGTTGAATTCTGTGGAAGATCTAGTAGAGATGCGATGGTAGCCATAGCGTCAGCAGCTCGATTCTGATCTCTTGGTATCTGCTCAAAAGTGATAGTAGTAAATGATGTCTTTAGATTGTCCACCATTTGCTTGTATGGCATGAGTTTATCATCTTTGGTTTGATATTCATCTGTTGCTTGTCGAATGACTAGTTGGGAATCGCCATATACTTGCAGTTCTTGTAATTTCCATTGTATGGCTAGCCTGAGTCCTGTGATCAAGGCCTCATACTCTGCTATGTTGTTGGTGCATGGAAATGTGAGCCTGTAAGACTTTGGGATGCTATCACCCTGAGGTGTGATAAACAGAATGCCTGCCCCCGAGCCGTGCCTAGTGTATGAACCATCAAAATATAGTTTCCATGGTTGTACTTCTGTGATCATGAATATCTCTTCATCTGGAAAATTGGAAATGAGGGGATGATCACCTATGAGTGGTGCATCGGCCAACTGATCTGCAATGACCTGCCCTTTGATAGCTTTACGGTCCACATACTCGATGTCAAATTCACTTAGAATCATTACCCATTTGGCCAAGCGACCTGTCAATGCTGCTTTGCTGAGTAAATACTTGAGTGGATCAATCTTTGCGATGAGTTGTACCTTGTGTGTCAACAGATAGTGTCGCAATTTAGTGGCTGCTAAGATTACTGCTAGGCAAGCTCGCTCAATAGGTGTGTAATTGAGTTCATAGCCAACCAGTGTGCGAGAGATGTAGTAAACAACACACTCTTTGCCTTCTGCATTATGTTGTGCCAATAATACACCTAATGCTGTACTTGTCACTGAGATATAAAGTAACAACAGTCTACTTGGATCTGGTGGCATCAACAATGGTGGATTCATGAGATAGTGTTTAAGCGCCTGAAATGCTTGCTGGCATTGGGCATCCCACTGAAAGCGGATGTTCTTGTGTAGCAGGTGTGTGAATGGGTGACACTTATCAGCCAATTGTGCAATGAATCTGCGGATAGATTGAAGCCGTCCTTGTAGTGTTCTTAGCTGACTGATATTCTTTGGAGGTGGCATGTCCATGATTGCTTTAACCTTTGCTGGATCGACCTCAATGCCTTTGCTTGAGACAATGTATCCTAGAAGCTTCCCGGAGGTCACTCCGAAGACACATTTCTTTGGGTTGAGTCGAACATGGTATTGTTCCAGTCTATCAAAGATTTTATCTAAGATGTGAAGATGTCCTTCTCTAGTAAGTGATTTTGCTAGTAAATCATCCACATAATCTTCCATCATAGTATGCATCATGTCATGGAAGATGGTGGTCATTGCTCTTTGATAGGTCGCTCCTGCATTCTTTAGACCAAAAGGCATTACATTCCAGCAGTATGTGCCCCATGGACATGTGAAGGTTGTCTTATGTTGGTCCTCTGGTGCGATCTTTATTTGATTGTAACCTGAAAAGCCATCCATGAGTGAAAGCATGGCATGTCCTGCTATCAAATCCACTATGATGTCGATATTTGGTAGGGGAAAGTCATCCTTAGGACATGCCTTATTCAGATCTCTGAAGTCTGTACAAATGCGGATGCCCCCTTTTGGTTTGCCGACTGGCACAATATTGGAGATCCATTCTGCGTAATCAATTGGTCTAATGAAACCAACATCTAGGAGTTTCTTGAGTTCTGTTTTGACTAGCATGGCAATCTGAGGATGCATCTTACGAAGCTTCTGCTTGACAGGTTTGGCTCCTTTTGCTACTGTGAGATGATGCATGACTAAATCTGGATCAAGCCCAGGCATGTCTGCATATGACCATGCAAAGTTGATCTGGCGCTGCTGGAAGAACTCGATAAATTGAGGCTGTTCCTCTGGAGTGAGAAGAGATGCCAGATGTATGATATGAGGGTTTTCAGGAGTCCCCACATTGTATTCTTTGGTCTCCTCAATGAGGATCGTTGATCGTTCCTGTTGTGTATTAGCAGGGAGAATGTCAAACCCTTCATCCTCAGGCGCCTCAGAGAGGTTTTCACCGTTGGATACGCTCTTTCTTTTTACTTTTGTTGGATCAAACAGTGCCACAGTGTGGTTTTCACTGGAAGATCCATGTTTTAATGTTATATTTTTGCAGCTGAAGGGTTTGGCATCCGCCCCGAAGTATGCTGCGCTATTAAGTTCAATGGTGAATCCAGCTTTGTGATCCCCGCTTGGTAGATTATCCCTTAATTCCAAAAAGTCAATGATAGCCTCATCGTTTTGGAAGAGGTCAAGACATGGGGGATTTGGTTGATTCCATTCGATGAGTTCAGGGTGGATAATGGGCATTACCTCATCGATTAAGTTAAGTTCGTTAGATGTATCAGTGAGGGTTAAGACAGTGTGGTGAAGGTCATTGATGGTACTCTCCCTGTCAGAATCCGGCGTAGGATGAGACGTAGGGTCTGTGGAAGATGTTTCCAGCTCAGGTACCCAAGTGGTTTTTATCTGTGCTTCTCCGTAAACAGGGATGTCTTTGTGTGGCGGAGGTGGTGATGTGTCTTCCTCATCTGAAGTGTTAAGCTGTACAGAATCAAATTCCCACTCATGTGAGTCAGTCTCTGAATCACTTTCCAGCATCCGATTGCTATACCATACTGGGATGTCGCTGGAGTTGAATACTGCAGGCGTGATTGGTTTATGGACCTTTGTAGTAATCGGTGTTGCAGGAAGTTTGGTGGGGATCAAGGAATCTGGCACAAGGAGTAGTGGTAATATTGACTCAGTTGCTTTTGCTGATACTGTCGGTGCCATAGATGCTGCTGCGGGTTTTGATAGAGTTGCTGCTGCTACTGGTATTATTGATGTGATGGGTGCTGCGGATGGGAGTATTGGTTCGATTGGTGGGATGTTTGGTATTATAGATGGTGGTGTTGGGTTTGTGAGCCTCGATGGGGCAGTGGAGATATGGTTTGATGGTGCTTTGATTATGAAAGGTGTCCTCTTTGCAGTAAGTGGGCAAAATGGTTTACTGGTTTTGCCTTTAAATTTGAGTTTAGAAGGACTTCTTTTTCAAAGCCTAGGCCTGTATTACCTTTGGGCTTGAACTCTGGCAGTAGCGGTTCATGTCGTCCTTGTTTGCAGGATCCCAAAGCACTCTGGCCATCATACCCCATTCTTTGCATAATGAGGAGGCCTTTACCATACTGTTCCGTAGGAAGTGTAACTTGCGGTTTTTCAGTGGTGATGGGATCTTTATAGATCCATTCCGCTATGTCCTCATCTTGTGTCTCTTCCTCTTGACTCTTTCCAAGGATGAAAGGCGTCAAGGCACATGCAGGCGTGATTAGTGGTTGCTGGAGTAACTGTTGTGGTTTACCATGTGTTCTAGGAGAAGTGGGCATTTGTCCCACACAAAAGAGCTGACTTAAGTTGTATTCTCCAGGACCTTCCTCTGCGACTTTCATCTTAAGCTTTTCTTGCTTGGGTATAGGAGTGTTTGAACTGGCAAGAGAGGCAGGATTTACATATGATGTGGAAGAAATAGCTTCCCTATTATTAGGAACAGTAATCTCCGGTTGATGGCTGATATTATGGCAAAATGCAAAGGGATTTGCATCACCCAGGATTGTGATCTCTGCACCATTATGTGGGAAATTGATACATTGATGGTAGGTAGATGGAACGGCTTGCATGGCATGTATCCAAGGTCTTCCTAATAATAGATTATATGGCAGAGGAAGGTCCAGAACCTGACAAATTATGTGTTTTACCACAGGGCCCACTCGGATTGGTAGCACCACCGCTCCTTTGGATGAACGCTCTGCATCATCATAGGCCTTGATGGTGATCTTCTTGCGAGGATCCACTGATTCTATTGCATATCCCAATGCTGTGACCAACTATAGTGTACAAATGCTTAGGCCTGCTCCATTATCTATCAAGACTCGCTTGATCCTGTGTTGGTTGATAAAGCCTTCAATGTGTAGGGAAGCATTATGAGGTTGTTGGAAAGAAGAGTTGTCACTTTCGGAAAAAGTGAGATAAGGTGATGACTTTAGATTTCCAACCATGGCTTGAAACTGGTCCGTATTCAGGTTTGCAGGGACTGACGCCTCTTGGAGTGCTTGATCCAAGATAGTTTTATGAGATGGTGATAGGCGTAATAGCTCTAAAATGGATATGAGCGCAGGGGTTTTATCTAATTGTTCCACAAGGTTATATTGCTTTGGGGCGGAGGTGGTGCCTTATGGAGCTGCCTTGATGGTGACTTTGCCGCGACGTGTAACAACATTGCAATTTGAGGTGGGATTTTTGAAGGTTATAGTTGCAATTTGTTCACTGGCATCATACAGGTGATTTACAGTGTAGTTATACGCAGCCTGCGTATAATCAGTGGTATCAGTACCTCGCTTGGAAGTGGAAGGACCCCTTTGATCTTGTGATGGAAGTGGATCCTTGAACATGAGATGATCATTATTGGTCGTTTTTGGGTCATGTCCTTCAATTTCAATTTCTCCTCGATCAATAAGATCCTGAAAGAGATCCTTCAATCGGTGACAATTACTTGTCTTGTGTCCTCGTCCTTGATGGAACTCACAGTGTTCAGTATCTCTCCACCATGCTGGTTTGACCTGAGGCTCATAGTTGGATAGTTTAGGTAGAGTGACCAAATTCTGAGAAAGGAGTTGTCGCAACACTGTTTCAATGGGTTCCCCTAAGGGAGTGTATGTGCGTTTTTGTTTTTGTGGACGAGGTCTTGGTTCATCATGAGATGTGATGCGACCTTGATTAGGAGAAACATTTGTGTTATTCTGAGGTGGAGGATTTTGTCCTGCAAACCAAACCACAGGTTGTGCATTTTGGATAGTTCGAGCATCCACAATCCCATCGTTGACGATATTTTTATTCTTGTTCCAGAAGTTTGGTTTATCACTATTGAAGCGCGGGCAAGGACCATCTTTTGGTTCATTAAAGATTTTGATGAGTCCTTTCTTGATGAGTGCCCTTTCACATTTTATACCCTTGGTGATCATATCGTTAAAGGAGTCTGTATCTTTGACATCCAGGTGAAATTCCATTTCTTCGTTTAAGTTGGAAATGAAAATTTCCACTAGTTCTTGTTCAGGTAACTGAAGAGAACGTCTGCTAGACATTTGGCGCCATCGTTGCAGGAATATTGAGAATAATTCACCTGGTTTTTGTTTGGTGTTGCATAGATCAACCATGGTGATGTCGCGTTCAATGTTATGAGAGTAATGAGATAGGAACTTCTGGATGAGTTCCTCAAATGTTCTAATGCCACCTGGTAGTCGGGAAAACCATGATGTGGTGGTTCCTCCCAAGCTTTGGGGAAAAAGGCGCATTAGGTATGTGTCCTCATAAGCCACTTCAAGACAAGCGGAATGAAATTCTCGGACATGATCACGGGGATCCCCCTTTCCTCTATATTTTTCAAATTTGGGTGTTTCGAACCCGCGTGGAAAGGGTGGCATATAAAGATTCCTATCAAAAGGATAGGGACAGATGTCGTTAAGTGAGAATTGATTGGTCTTAACACCACTATGAAGTTGTTGGGCGAGATTCTTGACTTGTTGCCGCAACATCTCTATTTCATTTGGAGGAGGAGGTGGTGGGTTACCTCGAGGAATGTTATATCTGATGTGATTTCTACCCCTTTCCTCCTCATTGCGACTTTGTCCTTCTGATGCTTGTCTTAATTGGGCAAGATCAAAGTCCGAGGGGAGTTTGGCTCCTTCTTGAGCGAGTTTTAAGAAGTGAGCATCCGCATTGCTCCTTAATATTTCATCAAATAATCTGTTGAAGTGAGGGTTATGTTGAGCCCTTTCGATTGTTGAAGGAGTGGGAGTACTTGGGTTTTCATCAGTTACAGTTCCTCCAAGTGCTTCTTGAAATTCATTGAGGTTGTCTTCTTCTTCCTCAATTTCTATTTCTCGTTGCCTTGATCGCGATCGGGTTTGAGCCATTTTGTTTGTAAGTTTGTGTTGAAGTTGATTGAAGATGATGATGAGTTATTGATGAAAGATTGATGATTGGTGATTTGTATTGTATGGGGATCTCTAGCACTTGAAGGTAGATGTAACCGAAATTCCTTCTTTGAATTGCTTGTTTGTTTTGAGGAGTTTGGATGTGATAAGGTGTAGAGAAATATGAGATGTGTTACAAATTTTGACTACCTAGCAATGAGAGGATTCACTCATGAACTAGTTTTAACCTGCGGAGATGTGTCTCTTAGGATGAGCTTATCCTAGATGTAGAAACAATCTAAAAGTGATGTGATGTGTTTGATTTCAAGCAATATCTAAAAGAGAACTTGGGACAAGAACCTCTTAATGTTTTGAGAGTTTTGGGATGAATTGATGATGGAAAAATGATGTATGAATGAGATGATGGATGTTTTGTTTTCAACTTCAATAAAAACTTTGTGTTACAAATGGAACAAACTCTACTTCTTCCCTTTCAGGCGCTGGTGGCACTTCTCGAGCTGTGTTGTAGGTGATACAGATGTTTGGGAAGAAGTTGGGATTAATCTTTCCTCCTTGATTTTTGTGATAACTCAGAGCTCTATATTGCATAAAAGCTCTGCGGTTCAATGATTCGGAATCAAATTCGTTTGTTTTACCTTGAAGATAGAGACGCATGCGATGTAGAAAGACTCTATGTGAGACAAAGATTTGTCTATTGAGATAGAAGAATTTCCTCCTTTTGATCAAAGCCTTTGAGCTTAATGGTCTCCTTCTTAAGTTGATATTCTGATGACACTTCTTCTTTCGCAAGATGTGAAGAATGGTCATAAAATTTGACTCTTTGTTGTTTGTACTTTGTTTTTGATGTGTTTGGTTGTTTTTGAGAAATGTTGGATGAGTACTTTGTTTTTGAAAGTGATTTACTGATTTTTCTTTGACAAGAAAACAAAGCAAGCACACAAACACAAGAATGTTGCCCCCAAAGGCACAAATGAGTATGGGTCTAGATCAACCCAATCTTTGGACTTGTATATGACCCTTCCTTTAGATTTATTTTAAAGTGTATTTCCAAAGCCTGAAGTCGGCTCAATTTGCACTAGGTCTGTAAAACGAACACACTTCAAACACTTTTTATCCCTAAGGTCAAATGGCCAGTTGTGATAAATTTAGCCCACATCTTGATATTTCTTCGACTTTGGTACTACATACCTTATGAATCCCGCCGTGGCAGGTAAGGATGTGATATACTAAGTCTTGCACGAGCATAACAAATAGATGATCCCTATGATGGGGGAGTCACCACTTTTATCAAGCCACAAGTGACTTTTCAAAAAGCTATGTTTCTACTCAAGGAAATATGTATGGTGGGTATCTTGGGAGCAAAACCATCTATGCTCTTGCACTAAATTATATCTCAAATATCCTCAATCAATAGAACGGGTGGGCTACTACTTAAAGGTGTTTAGTCATGTTCGATATTTTTGGACATAAGTTCATTCTGCAGTGACTCACTTAAGAGCCTTGTAACTGGTGGTGGGGCCCATTTGTCCTTTCGGCCAGTTACACTGTAGGAACAGCTATACCCAAGGCTACAACTTTCGCTCTCACCTGATTTCTATAGCGGCTCGAAGGATTTACCACTCGAGGTCGTTCCCAAGAGTATCGATCCCTTGGCAGGCCTCTCTTAAAAAGATAAAATTTGAGCATTACTAACACTTTTCTCTTGCACCTAGGACCACGAGAGCCAAGGGAGAGGATAGTGTGTGTTAGAGGTAGGACCACTCGACCAACTCTTTTGCACAAGTGTGCCAAACACAAAATTCACTTGTTCCTTTTAATTTGTCATCGCAATGATTTTCTATCTATTTGGAGATGTTGCTCCAACAATCATGGTGTTCTTTTTAATTTTCAAAGGCAATTGTTGGAGTAAACTAGAATTTGAAAATCCTGGTCAACTTAATGAAAAACACGTTTGCATGAAGTAAAATTGCTTTAAAAATGAGACAAGTTGATTGTGAATTTTATTTGCACCAAAAATGGAAGTGTGGATTGTAAGTTTTATCTTGATGCAAGAAATAAAATTTGCCTTGTTGATTTTAAGCACCAAAAGAATTTGTTCCTAACTTTGCAACAAAAAAATTTGCGTGTTTGTTTTTGTGATTCTTTTTAACTTTGAACAAGTGTGATTCTTTTTTAGAGCTCCAAACGAAAGATATGGTTCTTTTTAAAACTCCAAATGAAAGTGTAGTTGATTTTAACCCAAAAGGAAAATGAATTTATTTTATCCTAACTTGAAAGACAAAGTTAGCAATATGAACAAATTTATTTCCTAAGCTAAAATTGCTAAAAATAATGCTATTGTAGGGGTTAGTTAAAACCTGCACAAAAGATAATTAGTTAGAAAAATCTGCATGTTTTGGTGGGCTTCTACAAGCCTAAAATTTTTGGTTTTCGGTTACAAGGAATTTTCTTACAACTCTTTGTTACAATAGCTCTACTCTGTGTGAAAACAGAAGTGCTATTTAACATGAAAGAGCAACATTATAGACAATAGCGTTAAAGTATCAATTTGCGAAGGTGCTAAATTGAGAAGAAAAATGCAAGAGAATGACCTGTGTGTCAATTAAAACATTCAAAAGTTAGTAGTCTTCAAAATGATTGCTCTTTGATTCACGTCGGGTTCACCAAATGATGTCATGGAAATGGGGACAAGGCAACAACAAAGTTCAATGTTAATAAGTTAGTTTCAACCATAAAAACAAAACAAAGAACTAAAAACCATTCCAAACATATCAAGAGAGATTTCAAAAAGCATGAAAGAAGTTTAACAAAATAAAAGAAAGGAGAAGAGCCTCCCTAAGATGCTTCCATGATGCCTTTTGATGCTTCTCCCTTGTTTCTCTCCTCTCCAAGTCCCAAATGAGTGTAGCTCTCAGCTTTTAGCACTAGCCATGGATGCCATATGGAGATTCAAGATGGTTGAATATGATAAGCAAATACTATGCAAGAGTAGATAGTGATGCTATGAAAAAGCTCTATGCTAATGCCAGTATAACAACAATACTCTAAAATGCTTCCTTTTGCTTGAGGAGAAGGGTTCTATTTATAGAAGAAATGGGGAAATGAAGGGTTAAGATTGAATGGTTTAATCAAGGGCCAAGTTTGAAAGTTGGGGATCCATGTGCACAATTGGCACCAATAAAATGGTGACAAGTGTCAACATAGGATTGGGTTGAGAGAAGAGGTTGGAGGCATTAAAGGCCTGAGAAGACCTCATGGTTATCTAGAAGGTAAGGGTCAAGTCTAAATTAGGATTACCCACTGGATTAGGAGTTAATGCAAGGATAAACCTTTGTGCAAATGTTTAAGAGATAATCATGGTCAAAGCATTAATGGCCTGATGAGACCTTTGGGTTGGGTAGAGGTTGAGTCAAAACAAATGTTTTAACCATGTGGGAGGGTTTGAGGTAACCATTAATGGTTATTGGAGACTTTGGGGATTAAGTGGTTGAAGGTTGAAAGCCTTCAATGGTTATCAAAGACTTTGAGGGTTAATTTGTTGAACACACAAAGCATTAATTGCTTTTCAAAGACTTTGGAGTCTTTGAGAAGTGACTCCAATTTGCTTAGGAATGTGACAATATTTAGGGGATGGATTAGGCTAATTAGGAAGGGTTTAGAAGAATCTAGAAGGGGTTTAGGCATACAAGTGGATTTTGTAGGAAAATGCAAGTGGGAGAAATTTTGGTATTTTCAATTAAAATAAAATCATTTATTTCAATTAAATGGTGTAATTTGCATTTGGATAAATATTCAAATAAATATTAATTTATTTAAATGAGAAAAATGAAGATAAAGCATTAAAATGCTTGAAGACTTTGAGGGAAACCATTAAAGGCTTGAAGACTTTAAGGAAAACCATTAAAGTCTTAAGAAAATTATAGAAGGAAGCCATCAAGTTTGAAGACTTTAAAGCCATCAAGTTTGAATACTTTAAGGGAAACCATTAAAGGTTTCAAGTGGGTGAGGATAAATAGGATTTTAAATAAATAATTTATTTAAAATAGTTGTGCAACTTGCTTTTGTAGGAAAATACAAGTGGGTGGAGGATAAAGGTGATTTAAATAAATTATTTATTTAAAATAATTGTGCAACTTGTATTTGTAGGAAAATGCAAGTGGGTGGAGGATAAAGGTGATTTTAAATAAATGATTTATTTATTTAAATGTGAGAGGTGGGATTTTGGGGGTTTTAAATAAATATTAATTTATTTAAATGTGAGAGGTGGGATTTTGGGGGATTTAAATAAATATTAATTTATTTAAATGTGAGAGAAGATTTAATTAAACAAATATGATTTATTTATTTAATTAATGGTATGAATTTGGTTAAGTGAATTAAATCAAATAAATTGAATAATTTATTTAATTAATAGGAGAAGAGGGTTAAGATGAATTAATTAAATATTAATTTAATTAATTATTAATTGATGGTTAAATAATCAAATAAATACTAAGTATTCATTTAATTAAGTGGACAAATTTATGTGACTACAATGCTAATGAACAAATTGCAATCATTACCATCAAAAATCCAACCTCTACCTGCAATGTTGTTACACGTCATGGCAAGATCACCATTAAAGCAACTCCACAAGGCACACCTTTCATCCCAAAGCAGTATAACCTTGTGGAACAGTTAGATAAGATGCCTGTACTTATCTCCATCTTAGAGCTTTTGCGCCTATCCCCATCTCATAAAAAAATATTGGATCAAGCTCTCCAAGAGGCGTTAGTCCCTGTGAATCTAAATACAAATCAATTCTAAGCTATGGCTGGAAATATGAGGTCATCACCATGTCTCACTTTCTCTGAAAGTGACAATACATCCTTCTAGCAACCTCATAACGCCTCACTCTATATTGAAGGATTCATCAACCAATATAGGATCAAGCGATTCTTGATCGACAATGGAGTAGGCTTAAATATATGTACACTACAATTGGTCACAACATTGGGGTATGTAGTTGAATCAGTGGATCACGACAAAAAGATAACCATAAAAGCCTATGATGATGCAGAGCGTTCATCCAAAGGAGCAGTTGTGTTAATGATCCAAGTAGGCCCAGTGGTGAAGCACGTCATATGTCAAGTTCTGGACCTTCCTCTACCGTATAATTTATTGTTAGGAAGACCTTGGATACACGCCATGCAAGCCATTCCATCCACCTACCACCAGTGTATCAAGTTTCCTCATAATGGTGTAGAAATTACAATCCTGGGTGATGCAAATCCATTTGCATATTGTAACAATATCAACCATCAACCAGAGATTACCATTCCCAACAATAGAGAAGCCACCTCATCCACCTCATACGTTAGTCCAACCTCTCTTTCCAATTCAAACACCACTATACCCAAGCAAGAGAAGCTTAAGATGAAAATGACAGAGGAAGGTCCTGGGGAGTACAATATCAACCAACTCTTTTGTGTTGGGAAACTACCCACTTATCCTAGAACTCATGGTAAACCTCAAAAGTTACTTCAAACACCACTGGTCAAGCCAACATGCACTTTGACGCCTTTCATCCTTGGAAAGAGTCAAGAAGAAGAAACCAGAGATGAAGACTTAACATAATGGATCTATAAAGACCCAATCACCACAGACATCCCGCAAGCTAAGCTTCCCACGGATCAATATGGAAAATGCCTTCTCATTATGCAAAGAATGGGTTATGATGGGCAGAGTGCTTTGGGACCTTGCAAGCAAGGACGACATGAGCCACTGCAGCCAGAATTAAAGCCCAAAGATAGCACAGGCTTAAGCTTTCAAAAGGAGATTCTTCCTAAACTCAGATTCAAAGGGAAACCCAACAAACCTCTATATCAGCCTACTACAAACATAAAGAGGTCACCTTTGATTATATCAGTAGCACCAAGAACCACACCAATTACTCCAATACGGTTGAACATCCTAGCAATAACATCCACAACACCAATCATCCCACCAATCACCCCATCAACAACAACAACTGCATCAACAACACCATTAGTAGTATCAGAACCCCCAGCAGTATCGACAACACCGACAATTCCAGCAGAAACAGCAGATTCACCAACGTCGATGCTACCTATATCAGATTCTTTGATTCCCATAATCCTTCTTGCAACACCGATCATTTCATCTACAATGGTACATTAACCGATCACACCCACAATGTTTAACTCAAAGGATATCCTAGTATGGTATAGTAATTGGATACTAGAAAGCGACTCAGAGACCAACTCACATGAGTGGGAATTTGATTCCATCCAGCTTAATACTTCAAATGAGGAAGATGCCTCACTACCTCCACCTCGCAAAGACATCCCTGTTTACGAAGAAGCACAAATAAAGACCTCTTGGGTTCTTGAACTGGAAACATCTTCCACAGACCCTACGTCACATCCTATGCCTGATTCTGACAAGGAGAGTACCATCAACGACCTTCACCACAATGTCTTGACCCTCACTAAAAAATATCATGAACTTAACTTGATCGATGAGGTAATGCCCATTATCCATCCTGAACTCATCGAATGGAACCAACCTAATCCCCCATGTCTTGACCATTTCCAAAACGATGAGGCAATCATTGAATTTTTGGAACTAAGGGATAATATACCAAGCGGGGATCACAAAGATGGATTAACTATTGAACTTAATAGTGCAACATACTTTGGGGTGGATGCCAAACCTTTCAACTGCAAAAATATAACAATAAAACATGGATCTTCCAATGAAAACCACATTGTGGCACTATTTGATCCCACAAAAGTAAAAAGAAAGAGCGTATCCAATGGTGAAAATCTCTTTGAGGTGCCTGAGGATGAAAGGTTTGACATTCTCCCCTCTAGTACACAGCAGGAACGATCAATGATTCTCATCGAGGAAACAAAAGAATACAATGTGGGGACTCTTGAAACTCCTCACCACATACATCTGGCATCTCTTTTAACTCCAGAGGAACAACCTAAGTTTGTCAAATTCTTCAAAAAATGCCAGATCAACTTTGCATGGTCATATGCAGACATGCCTGGTCTTGATCCTGATTTAGTCATGCATCATCTCGCCGTAGCAGAAGGAGCCAAGCCTGTCAAGCAAAAACTTCGCAAGATGCACCCTCAGATTGCGATACTCGTCAAAGCAGAACTTAAGAAACTCCTGGATGTTGGTTTTATTAGACCAATTGATTATGCGGATTGGATATCCAATATTGTACTTGTTGGCAAACCAAATAGGGGCATTCGTATCTGTACTGATTTCAGAGATCTAAACAAGACATGTCCTAAAGATGACGTCCCCCTACCAAACATTGAAATGATTGTAGACCTAATAGTGGGACATGCCATGCTCTCTCTCATGGATGGCTTTTCAGGGTACAACCAGATAAAGATCACACTAGAGGATCAACATAAGACGACCTTCACATGTCCATGGGGAACATACTGCTGGATTATAATGCCTTTTGGTCTAAAGAATGCAGGAGCGACCTATCAACGAGCAATGACCACCATCTTTCATGATATGATACATACCATAATGGAGGATTATGTTGATGAACTATTGGTAAAATCACTAACCAGAGAAGGTCATTTGGAAATATTAGAGAAAATCTTTGACAGACTGGAACAATATCATGTTTGACTCAACCCAAAGAAATGTGTCTTTGGAGTAACCTTAGGGAAGCTTCTAGGATACATTATCTCAAGAAAAGGCATTGAGGTCGATCCTGCAAAGGTCAAAGCAATCATGGATATGCCACCTCCAAAGAACATCAATCAACTAAGGACATTACAAGGGTGGCTACAATCCATCTGAAGATTCATTGCACAACTGGCAGATAAGTGTCACCCCTTTACACACCTGCTACACAAAAACACACACTTTCAATGGGATACCGGATGCCAGCAAGCATTCTAGATGCTTAAAGACTATCTCATGAATACACCACTGTTGATCCCACTAGATATGAGTAGACCTCTATTGCTCTATATTTCAGCAACAAATACAACATTGGGTGTACTACTGGCACAACATAATGCAGAAGGGAAAGAATGTGGTGTTTACTATATCTCTCGCACACTGGTCGGCTATGAACTCAATTACACACCTATTGAGAAAGCTTGCCTAGCAGTCATCTTGGCAGCCACTAAATTGAGGCACTATTTGTTAACACATAAAGTACAACTCAATGCCAAGATCGATCCACTAAAATACTTACTCAGCAAAGCAACATTGACTGGCCGCTTGGCCAAATGGGTGATGATTCTAAGTGAATTTGACATCGAGTATGTGGTCCGTAAGGCTATCAAGGGTCAAGTTATTGCAGAGCAGTTGGCCGATGCACCCCTCATAGGAGATCATCCTCTCATTTCCAATTTTCCAAATGAAGAGATATTCATGATCACAACAGCACAACCATGGAAACTATACTTTGATGGTTCATAGACTAGGCATGACTCGGGGGCAGACATTCTGTTTATCACACCTCAAGGTGACAACATCCCAAAGTCTTACAGGCTCACATTTCCATGCACGAACAACATAACAGAATATGAGGCCTTGATCACAGGACTCAAACTAGCCATACAATGAAAATTAAAAGAGCTACAAATATATGACGACTCCCAACTAGTCATCTGACAAGTAACCGATGAATATCAGACCAAGGATGACAAACTCATGCCGTACAAACAAATGGTGGATAGTTTAAAGGCATCATTTACTACTATCACCTTTGAGAAAATACCCAAAGATCATAATCGAGCTGCTGACGTTATGGCTACCATTGCATCTCTCCTAGATCTTCCACATAATTCAACACGCTATGAGTTCTTGGTAGAACAACTTTAGATTCCCGCTTATGATATCCCCAAATCCAAGATGATATGTCATCTTGTTAGTTCTGAATCCCCATGGTACGGTGAGTTCTACACCTACCTTTGCAATCACACACTTCCTCCTAACCAATCAAATAGCCAACGTAAAACCTTCATTCACCAAACCACTCGATATACCATTATTGTTGAAACCCTATATTGACGCAGTCTTGATGGTACTCTCCTTTGATGTCTGGAATAGGATGAGATAACAAAGGCCTTGGAAGAGGTACATGAAGGAATTTGTGGAACTCACGCAAGCGGCCCTTCACTAGCTAAGAAAATCATACGCGCTGGATACTATTGGTCGTCCATGGAAAAAGACTCTTATTATTTTGTCAGAAAATGAAAGAAATGCCAAATTCATGGAGACCTAATACATGCACCAGCACGAGAATTGCAACCAATCACAACACCATGGCCTTTGTGTCAATGGGGACTTGACCTTGTGGGTAAAATCCATCCATCTTCATCCAACGACCACAAATTCATTATTACTGCTACCAAATACTTCACAAAGTGGATCGAAGCTGTTCCACTTACCCAAGTCACCGACAAGCAGATCGCCTCATTCATCCTTAATTACATCATTTGCCAGTATGGTGTACCCATGTTCATCATCACAGATAACGGTCTTCCATTCAAAAATCAGGATGTCTGTGAGCTCTGTGAGAAGTTTCATATCCAACACCGCTTTTCCACTCCCTATTACCCACAAGAAAATGGTTAGGCCAAAGCATCAAACAAGAACATATTGAGAATCCTCAAGAAGACAGTCAATGATGGCGACCGTGATTGGCATGTTCAATTAAATCCAACACTATGGGCGTATCGAACTAGCATTCAAACCCCTACAGGCGCAACTCCCTACTCACTAGTCTATGGAGCATAAGCCATCCTTCCTATTGAGGTCGAGATACCATCTCTACGAGTTTCCTTGCATAATCTCATAGATGATGAAGCATACAGAGTCTTACGTCTTCAAGACTTAGAGCTACTTGATGAGAAATGACAAGCTGCATACAATCACCTCAAAGCATATCAGCAGTGCATGAGAAGAAGCTATAATCATCAAGTTAGACTTCACACATTTGAGGTAGGCGATATTGTTCTTCAAGAGAATCCTCGTAACCAACCAAACAAAGAACATCAGGGAAAGTTTGAATCAAACTGGCTGGGTCCATATGTTATCACTGCCGTATTTGGGTTCGGGGCATATTAGTTGGCTACTTCAAAAGGAGAACCGCTAGCAGATCCAATCAACAACATGCACCTCAAACGGTTTTATACATAAGTTGTACAGAGCATCAGGCTCCCTTACATACCAAAAAAATGCCAAAAATATTCAAATAAATGTCCTGAATAAAATACAAAAAAAATCAAAATAGTAAAGAAAAATCATGCATCCAAACGGTGAACAGCCACTCCGGTGGCACCTTGGGTAAGTGTGATGGTGAAAACTTGGCAAACGAGCACCACTCATAAAGGCTATGGCTTCATTGTCTTTCAAGCTTGTTGCAATCACATTCATTGCATCCACACATCCATCTGTCCAAACCATGACTTGTTATTGATCTACAATCAAGGACAGTACTTCATGCGTCTTGCATCCCGCTTTTTTATAATCATGTCTAAACTGGGGGCAATACCCTCAGCCTATTGATGGAAGTGGATTATACATTACTTATGATTCATTGAGTTCTTCATTCAAAACTGTCTCATAAAATGCCAAAAATATTTGAAAACAATCACAAAATACTCAAAACATTAAAAAACAATCACAAAATCCAAAAACATCAGAAAACATCAAAAATCAATAAAAAACATGGCAACATCTTGTACATACGCTTTTAACGCAGATACCAAACAAACATTATAAAATACTCACACAATGACCACTTATCACATCAACCAAGCAATCAACATCAACACACAACTGTCGTAACAAGGATGCATCCTTCCTTACCCAAAACAAAGACATGATAACATTTTCTTTGACAAGAAAATTTTGTTTAAGCTATCAAGTACTTGGTCGGTTTGATAAGTTATTTATTCATTTATATCAGGTTCCTACGCTACTTCGGGATATCCATAAGTGATTAGAGTAGCCAGGATGGTTCCTAGCTATCGTTTTGTTTGTTTATCTTCTGTGAATTATTCCAATGAAGTTCTGGGGCATGTACTAATGGTGTCTATGTGGGAAGTTCACTAAGCTATGTGATCATATGCAAAATACAGTCATGGATCGTATAGCTCGACCATATGAGCATGAACCATTATGGAGGGTCCATATTCTTTATTCTTTATTTATGCTACTTGTTTGCAAGTACAATGCTCCATCCTTGGTTCCTACTGCCTCGTCCAAGATTGATACTACCATGCTCAATGACGAAAATAAAGCACTATGGATCATCATTTCACCTCATCTGCATATATTGCATTCTGTTGCATTCCATCCATCCATACATTCATAAATAACTGCATATCATTCATACATAGTAATGACAATGGGTGCATACTCTATTTTCCTCTTCTTCCATAGGAATGAGTCATAGGTCCTCCATTTCTTCTATCTAACATCGAACCCCCCCTCACCCTCCCCATCTCGATAATCAACATCACATACCCTACATCGTGCCCCATCAAATAAATCAAGCCATGTTCCTCACCATCCATCTCTAATAGGAGGGGTTGCATTTCCTATCCTAAGTCATCCTATAAGCCAAGAAAGTTACTTTGTCTGCACAGGTACATCGACTCACACACACTTAGACTATCAATAGATACTCTGATCAAGTATCTTCGGGTCTCAATAGGTAATCAATCATGGTAATCCTAGACTACATCAAACATTTATCATAATGACCTAGTCTCAACGAGGCTGCTATGATTCACCACAACCATCCATCGCACGCACACACTATCAATTGATCAACCAATCAAACACAATCCAACAAACAATTACACCAATTGTCTAAGTCTCAACGAGTATTTTGCTTCATATACCTTAACTTCATTGGGAAATTACATCAATTGTCTAAGTCACATCAGGTCACTTTGATTCACTTACTCAGACTTTATCTTGTCCAAGCAAACAACTGTTATCAACTGTCATGCTTTGACTCGCCCGGGGCAATTAAACCAATTGCACCAGATTGTTCAACCAATTTTGATCAATTATATAGCATCACTCGAAAGCACAACCACCACATTTTCACTGTATCTCCTGCATGACCTAAGGGTACTCACTGGTTTGATGTTTGTCCATATTCACTCCGATTTCTTCTATTCTTTCACTTATATTACTTATTTCTTCTCTTCTACCTCCCCGCCAATTTTCATTCTTTTTCGAGAGATCGCTTGATTTTTCAAAATTTTCGGCCCATCTCTCGAGGGGGCATACCACCCATTAAATTAACATTTTATGGGGCATATTTCTTCACACCTATTTTTCTTTCTTTGAAACGACGCGATAAACAGCACCGTCTCAAAGAGGGGCAAATGTAGTCACATAAATTTGTCCATTTTAATTAAATGAATATTTGCTATTTATTTGATTAAAAACCCACTAGCCATCAGTTAATTAAATTAATATTTAATTAATTCATCTTCAAACATTCTCCTATTAATTAAATAAATTATTCAATTTATTTTAATTAATTCATTAAACCAAATTCACAATCAAATAAATGTATAAATCCTATTTATTCAATTTAATCCCCTCTCCTCTTTTAAATAAATTAAATAAAACATTTATTTAAATAATTAAATCCCCCCCACTTGCATTTTCCTAAAAATGCAACTTGCATTTATTTGTTGAAATAAATGAATTTTATTTTAACAAAAATCCTATTTTCCCTCACCCACCAAACCCACTTGCAATTCTAATCCCCTTCTAGATTCTTCTAACCCCTTCCTAATTAGCCTAATCCATCCCCTAAATATTGTCACATTCCTAAGCAACTTGGAGTCACTTCTCAAAGACTCAAAAGTCTTTGAAAATCATTTAAGGCTTGAAGTCTTCAAATGGTTAACCTCTAAAGTCTTCCAAACCATTAATGGCTCTTACATGACCATTTATGGTTAAATCCACTTGCACCCATGGCTAGAGACTTTGACCCCTAACTCAACCTTCATCTTTACCCTTGGTTATTAATTAACCCTTGCACAAGAGTTTACCCCTTGGATAAAATCTTTATCCAATGGATGACTCTAACCCAACCTTAACCCTACCTCCCAAGTTAACCTTCAAGTCATGTCAAGAATTTAATGCTTCTTCCATCTCCTCTCAACCCATCTCATGTTGACACTTGTCATCTTGGGATTGGGTTGAAAGCCCTCACATGGATCTCAAACCATTCAATTCCGACCCTTGTTGAGATTACTCAATCTCAACCATCCATTGCTCCATTTTTCCTATAAATAGAGCCCATTTCTTCATAATCCAGATCCTGAAAACTTGTATGCATTTACCTTAGAGTCATTTTTAGATAGAGAGAATTTAACATAATTCACTTTGGTCTAAAATTAATCTTAGTTAGTTACATAATATCTCATTCCTTAGCTTGTTCATGTTTGCATTTTCATGAGCATTTACTTCATACTCTTGAATCTCCATAAGACATCCAAAAATAGTGCAAAAAGCTACTGAGAGCTACACTCATTTGGGAACTTGGAGAGGAGAGGAACAAGGGAGAGCTAATGGCGTAGGGAGCATCATGAGTGAAGTCTTAATGTTTATTTGGTTTTATCTCTCATATGCTTCTATGCTTAATCTTTCTTGATAATGCTTTTTAATGGTTTAGTTTTATGTTGATTTGACTAACCCCCAGACTTACTGTTTTATGGCATTACAGTAACTAATTAGAGGGGAATATACATTCACAAATATTCGTTTAATTGGTATGGTTATTTGACTAGTTGAAAAACATGTATATTCTAGATGAATCAAATTGTTTCTTTTGGTTTATAAAGAATCCCATTACTTCTTCTCCTCCAAGTAGGATAATATTTCCATTCTAGGCAGGATCCCTTGTACTTTTTACTTTGACTTTTTTCTCAATATTTTAAAGCAAGTAGTAGTTTGTGCTTATTTATATGTTTGATTGATGTATTTGATTGTCAATTTTTGTTTTAGTAAGTTTCAATATGGAACACTCAAATCATGGAGAATACGTAGAATAAACATTCCTAGCCATATTATTTCTATAAGCATCTAATTAATTTACTTTCATGTTGATTGCTTGTTTTATGTTGATATGCATTTTAAAGTAGTTCACATGCAAGACAAAGTGAGGGCAACATGCAATGGTGAAAAGTGCATACCTTACACTTTTGCCTTTATTTTGGGTCCATTTTGATAGACATCCTTTTTGCATGACTATTGTATAAGGGATATTCTAATGTAGAAATTGATAAATAACTTGGAACTTAACATATTTTCATTTGTAACATCCCCAAGAACTTGTATTGGTCTCCCACTCATTCATTCCTTTTCTTGAGTCAAATTCACGGGATACATTTAACTAACCCATACTAAATTGACGAGTTTGAACTTTTAAAGTTACACCTAACTAGCCATTATACATTAACTTGAGCTTAGAATTTATTAACTTGTGTCCTAAGGTGTTGTATTTAAGGACATATCCTATTTCATTTCAAATCATGTGGACATTTGACCATTTATCTAGGAGATCTCATTCACATGCATCACCAATATAGATAGCACACTTCATGGAACATCAATATTGTTACATCAACTACATCAACATCATAGGCATTATTGCATGCCAACTCACTCTTTTGGATCCTTATCACCATACCATTACATTGGCAAGAGGATTTTGACCAAAGGAGAACATTTTTCGCCCAACACACTCCTAAACAATGTCTATCAACACTGTATAGACAAAAATTGTGGATATCAAAGCAAAATATTCTAGAAATCAATTTTTGTGAAGTTCATATTTACACATAAAACTAAACTACAATATCAAACAAGATTTATTGTTCTTAAGACGATCATCTTATAACCCTTATTTTTTTTTGACACGTGTACAAATTGATTTCAAATATCTCATATAACAAATTTACATCAAATTCCAAGATATATAATTTTATTTATTTTACAAATATTTATTTCAATAATAACCAAATCAATCCTAACTCATTAAGTCTAAAACATTTCTTTATTTATATTAAATTATTAATTATCGTAATTCTCAAATACAAAATGAAATATCATCTAGTGAAAGATATATCATCTTTTTTTTTAAATAACCAAGAGAAATCAACATGCTAGTCCAATGACTTAGAGCTTAGCTCTTAGAAGAGCAAGACCTCACCATAACCTCTCCAAGTAGAGAATCGTGTCTCAATTGACCAACCCAAAAAATCCTTTAACCATCTACACCATCCTTTAAGGTAACTGTAAAAAGAAGTCACAAGAAAACTGAACTAAAAAAAAAGTAGTCCGTGTGATGAGACGTGCAATACTAAAAATATCTATAATCAAACGAACTACAAAATAAGATGACAGTTGTTAAAATACCACGGTGGCACGGTCCACATGCTTTATACCTCGAAGTCAAAAGAGATTCCGACTTAGATGGTGCCGAACAAAGGTAGGAGCAACTATTGGCGGGGAAAAACGCAGTAAAACGAAAATGTAAAGCTCCACCTGTGATATGGGTAAAGCAGGGCTTCATAAGCATCCACTACCTACGTTGGAAGGGCATGGTGGGGATGAAGATGGGGGCAACTGAGTTGATGACGTGGGCTTTAACTCTCTGAAAATGATGTCTCTGTCTCATAAGGTAGCCATCTCATATTTAAATCTTATCAACACAAAGCAGAAATAAGCTCTGCATACGATTGCCAATTATACCAGTCGAAATGGCACATTCGATACCAATGCGGAGTTTGTCCAGGGAATTTACTTCCATGCAAAAGAGGCGTCATTCCAGGTATTTTTCCTCTTTTTGCAGTATTGTTTTATATTTTCTCTCTTCCAATAACTGTTGGAAAATTGATTAGATTTTCAATTTGTTTCACACGTGAAGCGCGCCATGTTTTGCTAAAATGAGGCGCAGAACTGCTACTATGAAGGATTAGATGAAAATTTGGGATAAGTAAATGCTAAATCAGGAAAGGATCAATACTTATTTGTTTGATCATAGAAAGTCAAGCATAATTTAAGCTCGCATGGATCAATTTGGTTAAATGGACCATGAATTACACAGATATGAGTTTGCGATCGATCGGTACTGGTTTTATCATTGCATCATCATTCTCCATTATTGCTAGGCAAAAGTGTGCGGTTTAATTATATTAGTTTTTACTGTATGATAAAACCAGATGATGCAAGAACCTTGGTCTTTTGGTGTGGGTTTATTTCTACAAGTAAATTCACTTAAGGACACTTCTGATTTTTAAGTTTTCTTTACAAAAATGGGTAGCTTTGCACTATTTGATAAATTGATTTAAATTCAGTACTGATGAAAAACAGGATAAAACATACAGTGAAATTATGCTGATAATCTTATGCATCCAAATAAACAAATAACAATAAGTCAAAGATGGAAATGGATAACAAAATAGATGCAAACCATATTTCAAAAATTACGTGGAGAAACCCTTTCGGGAAAAAACTCCACACCCAAAGAGATCCTAGACTTGTATTTAATCCTTCAAATAAGTTACATTAATCAACTTCTCTTTGAATTTTTGCAGCTCTTCTTTGCTTCCGTGAATAACATGTTTTTCCTTCAACTCAAGCACTAAATAAATACGCATGAGAGAAACCATAAATCACTAATGGTTTCAAAAACCACTTAAGCATAAATCACAAAAAACAGAAAGTTGCCTCTTTCAACTTGTGTTTTTATCCACCTTTTGAAAGATATTCCTTATCTTAGCAAGCTTTCATTTATCTTTCCCCTTTTTCATCCTTCTAATATTTTGACAGTTAAAAAACATCTTACAAGTTGTCACAATTGCATTTAGCAACTTTCATGACAACTCAACGATAATTACAATTTTCCAATTAATAATTTAATTAAAAAATAGCAACAAAAAGGTTGAGACATTTTCTCAACATTCTCCCACTTGTCGAACACCTTGCAGAAAACATTAAGGGAAACGAAACAAGTAAAGCTTTAGAAGAGGTGAGGCCCATGGCCTCTCTGCACTAGCTAATTTTTTTTGTGCTCACTAGTTTAGTAAGAGAATCCGGAACATTCTCTAAAGTGTCTACTTTCTGTAACATGACTCTACCACCCTCAACCATTTCCCGAACAAAGTGATCTCGAACATCTATTTGCTTTGTGCGGGCATGATACATTGGGTTTTTAGCCAAACAAATGGCACTTTGACTGTCACATCTGATTCTTACTTGTTTTCATTGAAAGCCAATAACTAAACACAATCTCTGTAACCACACTGCCTCTTTACAAGCATGTGTTGCAGCCATGTACTTTGCTTCTGTAGTGGACAATGCAATTGTAGTCTTTTGCTCATCCAACTAACTGCTCCTCCAAACAAAATAAAAACAGAGTAACTTGTTGATCTTCTGCAATCTAGATCACCAACAAAATCTGAATCAACAAAGCCCTGCAAATCAATCACCCTACTCATATCATTAGATCCATGATAACAAATGCAATGATTAGAAGTCCCATGTAAATATCTGAAAACCCTTTTCACATAAGTTCAATGTTCTTTACTAGGATTTGCCATAAATCTACTGAGAATTCCCACTGCTTGGGCAATATTTGGTTTTGTACAAACCATAGTATACATAAGGCTTCCTACAACACTAACATATGGAACTTTACACATCTCTTCAAGTTCATCATCTATTATAGGACATTGTTCTAGAGATAGCTTAGTGCCAACTAGAAAAGGGAATATTTACTAGTTTACAATCATGCATGGCAAAATGTTGCAAAATAGTGTTAACATACTTCTTTTGACTTAACCATAATTTTTGTTAACCCAATCCTTGTTGATTTCCATGCCCAAGATATATTTTGTAGCCCCTAAATCTTTCATATCAAATATACCAGATAATTGACTCTTAAGTTCCTTAATCATTCCCTTATCTTTTCCAATAAATAACATATCAACATAAAGGACAATGACTAGTAATCAATCACTAATTAATTTGAAATAAACACAATGATCTTCTTCACTTCTAGCAAAGTCATGATCCAATGAAAAAGCATCAAATTTTTGATACCACATTTTTGGTGATTGCTTCAAACCATACAAAGATATCTTTAACTTGTAAACCAAGTGTTCTTGTCCATTCACAATAAATTTATCAGGTTGTTTCATAAATATTTTTACATCAAGTTCCCCATGTAAAAAAGTTGTTTGAACATCCATTTGCTCTACTTTTAAATCAAAAGCAGTAACAATAGATGAAAGGAATCTAATGGAAGTTAGTTTAGCCATGGGAGAAAAAATCTCACCAAATTCCACTCCCTCAACCTATGAGTATCCTTTTGTCACTAATCGAGCTTTGTACGATTCCAACTTACCATCTGCTCTAAATTTCTTCTTAAATACCCATTTGCATCCAATGGATTTTCTACCCTTAGGCAGCTCAACTAGATCCCATGTGTCACATTTTTCCAAAACCTTTATTTCATCTTTCATTGCGTCTAACCAAGACTCATGCTAATTTGAAGATAAGGTCTCTTTCACAGATCTAGGATTGTTGTCAGTACAAGATAAAGCAAAAACACAACGAAAATCAGATGGACCATATCCATACCTATCAATTGGCTTACATTGTCTAGTGGATCTTCTTTGAGGTGTAACAAGATGCTTTGGTTGTTCATCTTCAGGATTCTCTTCTAATCCTCCTTTTTCACCTTCATGTTCATCAAGTTGTTCTACATGTGCATCTTCTTGAGGTTGTTCTACCTGTATCTATCTGTGGTTCAACCTTAACATCAAAATGCACTATTTTATTAGGCTTCACTTGAGGTTGTTCATCATTTTTAAATTCCTTTAGCTCCTTGAAAATTACGTCCTTAGAATATACCGTTTTCATTGCTACAGGATCCCAAAGCTTATAACCCTTGATGTTTTCACCATAACCCACAAAAACACACTTGTTAGCTCTGAAATCAAGCTTAGAACGTTTTTCTCTAGGAACCTGAACATATGCCTCAGTACCCAAAACTTTAAATGAGACACTGATGGTTGTTTACCTATCCATACCTCATAGGGAGTTTTATCAAGAAGAGCTATAACATGCAACAACCTATGCAAATTTGAAATAACAACTTTTACATCTTTTCAGCATAAAAGGAGGGAAAAACTACCGTTTTTTTTTTGAACATCAAATAACTGAAAGGAAACTTGTCTTAACTGAAATTTTTGAATTAAACATAGATCTATGCTATGAGCGAAAATTGTAGATATGAATGTACTTTAACATTTCAATTTAAATGAAAATAGCGGTTTAGAAAATAAATTTCTCCAGATGCCAATATTCTGAAAACTTTCATAACTTTATCAATTGACCAATGAGAAGGGAAAGTATCATTAGGGCGCTATTCCGCCCAACCATGGACTTACTAGTCTCCTGTGCTATATCCAACTGGATTGGCCCGATCCTTCGCAGGGAGGTAACAAGAAGTCTAACTCTTGCCATTTGAACTGGTGGATAATCCTACACAGACCCCTAGTTGGTCATACACCATAGGCTACCCCTTACTAGTATGACCTTTGACCGGGTTGTGTATCCGGATTGACAACTGGTTGACGCTTACAGAGGTAACCTCTCCTTGGTTGAAGGTTTTAATGTAAATGCAATCACATTAATTCATGAAGTCATTGTTCATAACCCTACTCGGTCAAATTAAATTCTCGAAGGTGTTCAAGTCATCATGTCTGTCTCTATGCTAACTGCAGTCTGACTCTATGATGCTCTTGGCTATCATTATTGTTTGGACCCAAGTTTCACATGCTGGTCAACAAACTTGAGCTGACTTATACTCTTAGGGTGTAACCTATCTTTTGACAGAACCCTAGATTAATTTAATACAGAGTTCATACTTGTGCTCCTGAGCTAGCAACCTGCTCTCTCATGAGTACAAGGATGAATTCAAGCTTAAAGAACATGTAGAATTTACCGTCCTTTTAATGAACCAATGTTCTATACAAATTCACCATTCTTAAGTACCATAGTTGAATAGTTCATATTTCACACAGTCTCAATGCTGCTTACACAAGAGAAGTAGCGCATACTTGGCCTTTATTAACTAGTATCTGCCATTAAGTTGCAAATTATTAACATATGATACCCTTTTTCACACATGAATATTACATGAAATACCAATCAGTCAATAGTTCTCCATAGTCTAGCATGTTTGATTGTATTGTCCAGTACCCTATCTCATCCTGAGTTTAAAGGCCTTATTTTATTTTAGATATAAATTGTTCCCTTCTAGTTTTATTGTAGCATGGTTTAAACTGATAAACTTACCTTAGTGTGGAAAAGATGAGATAGATAACAGGCTGCTATCTCCCTCTTTAATATTAGCTTCTATGTTCTGTGTGTATTATGAGCATTCGTACTGCTACTGTACTGTTCAGTGAAACTATTTATTTTTGTTTGAATGCCAAACTGCATTAGGAAGCTGTGAAGCTATGTATTTCTATACAAAAGACTATTTGCATTGAGAGGCATTATAAGCTCCCTTATCTATCACGTCTTTTCGCACTACGGTAAGTTTATTAAATGTCTAAGTATACCTGAAGTATTTATTAAGCCCAACTGCGTTAATGAGTATTGGAATACTTATCTTGCCTATTGTTTCTTCCAAATTGAAGATAAATTAACCATCTTGACAGATGCTCTAGTATATGCGCCTCTTTGTGTAAGAACTTCAAAAGGCCCTCAAATGAGACAACTAACGTTTTGCTGAACCTGTTGCGTTTCAAGTATGTTCTTTGCAAATAATGACAGCAAATAGAATTTTGACAATCTTAAGCACAAAAAGCAACTAATGGTATTTGTTGGAAATCAATTTATATTCAACAACACTGATCACACCCTCATTATATCCGTTCATCATTTATTAATACTCAAATAAAAAATAACAACAAGCTAGAGAAGAACTGATAAATACCATTATATTCTGTTAAAACCCTTATTTTCCTATTGCTGGTCATACACAGATTTTATGACAGCAAGCTGCCATTTATTTTAAACTGACCCGAAATACTCGCATGTTAGCTTGATGGAAAGACATTGGCAAGGCGTCCCTTCTGGCATTTGTTTCGGAATTTTTTTGGACTCCTCCTCAGCAAAAATTGTAGCTTTTCAAGGAAGAAAGGTACGGCAGACCAGCAAGCTGTACATGCACAAAACCCCATCTGTCACACACTTATTCCTGCCTCTGTTCTGACTTTGCGGCTGCAATCAATCTTTTGCATAAAAATTAATAAACCCCTTTCCAATCTGTCCAATCTTGGTTTCTGGATAAAACCAACTGAAAGAGAAAGATCAGCTGATATTTCACAACCTCTGATGCTGTTGCACAAGAATCCCACGTTTTCCTGTACCGATACCTCTGATCACTGCAGAAGAATCTTCTGCTGAAACCCTAGGCCAAAACTCCTCTCAGAGCTCCAAAGCAAATTATCCAAAACTCAGCATAATGAAAGAAGACCTAAAATCTTCTTTAATCATCTCCATTTAGGGTTGGCGCAATTCCCAAGAAAGGTGCGATTTGGCCTTTAATAATGTTTTAACTTTTATTAATTATTTTTGACTATTAAAGTGTCAAAAAATAAATCTTTTTCCATTTAATATAAAACTGGCCCCATCTGATGAGAAATAGACCCTCACTTAAGTTATAACTTAAAGTGACTTTTAAAACATTAAAACATTAAAGTTTGCCATTTAATATTTAATTAAAATAATTAAATATTAATATCTCTCTAAGTATTCATCAGAAATGCTTGCCGTTTGAACTGGAGACTGCTAGACCATAATCTGTCCTTGCCCAACCTATTGGCTATAAATAGTAGGACTGCTAAAAATAGAAAGTATCTCAAACGGAGTCCTGGAGACCTCAAACGAAAACCAGACCTGGAGTGCTCGCTTTGAAGATGGTGAATCAAACTCTGGAGGACCCTCTACCCAACCTCATCAGCCTACGAGGGTCAGTGATAGGCTAATCTACTCAGCTGACAGATGTCAACTAGAAGGGGACATCACAATCCGCCCCTCCTGAAATTGCTTGTCCTCAAGCAATCTCAACTCCGGATGCTGTAAAATTTCCTCGCTTTCCCAAGTAGCATCCTCTACCGGCAAATCCTTCCATTTCACCAGGTATTCTATGATAGTTCGTCTCCTGAAATTCCTCTCCCTGAACTCGATGATAGCCTCAGGTACGAGTATCAACTTCCCCTCATCATCCAGGGGTGGTAAGACCGTGGAAGGAACAATACGGTGTCCCAATGCCTTTTTGAGACGTGACACATGAAACACATTGTGTACTCTGCTATCTGCCGGTAAATCCAACTCATAAGCCACCTCACCTATACACTGGGTTACTTTGAAAGGGCCATAATATCGAGGCTTGAGCTTCTCTGCTCCACTCCTCCTGAGAGTAGATTGTTGATAAGGCTGCAACATTAAATACACCATGTCTCCTACCTCAAATGACCTTTCTGTCCTCTTCTGATCAACATATTGTTTTTGCTGATTTTGTGCCTTGGCTATATTTTCCTTAAGAGTCTTCACAATGTCCTGACTCTCTTGTAACATGTCTCCCGCACTAGGCACCCTACTGTCACTCAGCAATAAGTCAATGAGACTGGGAGGTTCATACCCATACAGTGCTGTAAATGGAGTCATCTGAATGGACATGTGGTGAGTGGTATTGTAATAGTACTCATAGAGGTAAATCCACTTCACCCACGCCTTTTGCTGCCCTGAAATATAGTTCCTGAGGTATCCCTCCACCCATTTGTTAACTATCTCAGTTTGGCCATCAGTCAGAGAGTGGTAACTGGTGCTCGGTGTAAGCTCGGTCCCACAGAGTCTGAAAAGCTCTTGCCAAAAGTGGCTCAAAAACCGTGTGTCCCTATCATTGACAATAGTCCGAGGCAACCCATGTAATCTGAATACCTCTCTGAAGAATAACTCTGCTACCTGAATAGATGAATAAGTGGTGGTGATCGGATAGAAGTGAGCATACTTCGTCAAATGATCCACAATATGCAATCACGTCCCTGCGCTCTCGGTAACCCTGTGATGAAATCCATAGACAAACATTCCCACTTCTTGTCAGGAATTGGAAGTGGCTGAAGTAAACCAACAGGGTATGTATGCTCCTGTTCATTCTGTTGACAAACAGGGCACTCTCTAACATACTGTAGAACATCCACCTTGAGCCCTTTCCACGTGAAGTGCTCACGAACCTGTCTGTAGGTTTTGAAAAACCCGGGATGTCCTGCTATCAGTTCATCATGACAAAACCGCAGTACCCTACTCCTCAACTCCGATCTTGGGATCAAGTACACTCTCCCCTTGTAAATGATCAATTCATTTACAACTGTATACCTGCTGTCCACTACTGACCCCTCTATCACACCTGCAGCTCAGCTATCTTTGGCGTACTCTGCCACTATAATATGCCGCCAATCCTCTGCTATCTGGACCATAGAATTCAGGTGGGGACGACGTGACAAGGCATCTGCAACTACATTCTGTGTGCCTTTGATATAGGAAATATCAAAGTTGTAAGCCTGAAGTTTGCTGACCCACTTTTGTTGCCTGTCATTTAAGTCACGCTGCCCAAGGAAATGTCTCAAACTATTGTGGTCAGTCTTAATGCAGAACTTGTTGCCCACTAAGTACTGTCTAAACTTGGCCAGTGCATGCATTATGGCCAACATTTCCTTATCATAAATGCTGTAAATTCTCTCAGGTCCACGGAGTTTCCTACTTTCATAAGCAATAGGGTGCTTGTCCTGCATAAGCACCGCCCCAATGCCCTCACTAGAGGCATCACATTGTAACTCAAATGGCTTCGAGAAGTCAGGTGTAGCAAGTACTGGACATGAAGTCATGAGCTCCTTGAACCTCTCAAAACACTCTTGGGCCTTAAGAGTCCATAAGAAGGCACCCTTTTTCATCAAATTTGTCAAAGGTGCCGCATGGTGCGAATAACCATTAACAAAACGACGGTAGAAACCACATAGGCCCAAGAACCCACGCAACTAAGTGAGGTTCATTGGAGTGGGTCAATCTACAATAGCACAAATCTTCTCGGGATCCATCCACACTCCCTCTGCACTGATAATATGGCCCAAGTACAATAACTCAGTCATTCCAAGGTCACATTTAGATTCCTTGGCATACAAGGACTCCCTGCTCAAAATGCTCAGAACTGTATCTAAGTGACTGAGGTGCTCCTCCCAAGTACGACTATAAACCAGTATATCATCAAAGAACACCAATACTGATTTCCTCAACTGATGTCTGAAGACTTTGTTCATTGTGGACTGGAAAGTAGCAGGAGCATTGGTTAGCCCAAATGGCATAACCACAAACTCAAAATGTCCATAATGACAACGAAAAGCAGTCTTCTCAATATCCTGCTCACAAACACTGATCCGGTGATAACCTGATCTCAAATCAATCTTTGAAAAATAACAGGCCCCATGTAATTCATCTATGAGCTCATCAATACGCGGAATGGGATATCTGTTTTTGATCGTCTGCTTATTAAGGACCTTGTAATCAATACACATCCGCAAAGTGCCATCCTTCTTCTTCACCAAAACAACTGAAGAAGCAAAGGGGGACTTACTAGGCCGAATATGTCCCATGGCTAGAAGCTCCTGTATGGTTTTCTCTATTTCATCTTTCAGGTGCTTCGGATGTCTATATGGAGTAATCATCACTAGCTTCGCTCCCTCCTCTAGCTCAATGATGTGCTCAAAACCCCTATCTGGTGGCCTCCTTGATGGTATGTCACTGAAAACCTTGCTATGTTTGGTTCTCAGTATCTGAATGTCAGGATGATATTCAACTTTTTGAGCATCCTGCTGTATGGGCATGATCATGCACTCTGCTGCCCACTCAGTCTGATCATGGCGTACAAGCCTCTCCATCCGCCTGAGTGTAATCATTCTGAAATTGCTATCCTTAATCGCTTTCAGCACATGTGTTTTCTCGTCAATGGTGAAAGACATCTCCATCTCCTGCAAGTCAAGTGTAAACTTGCCTAGTTCATGCAACCACTTCATACCAAGGACCAAATCTGTGTCTCCCATTTGAACCACATAGAAATCAGTCTTGAATTCATAATTGTTTACATGTAATGGGAGTTGTGTAATCATCCTATTACACTTTAAAGTGTAACCATCTGCCACCCTCACACGAATGCCCTCAAACTCCTTTGTTTGGATTCCTCTCTTCTCCACCAACCTGGCATCAATAAAGTTATGTGTGGCTCTGGTATCCAACAGTGTAATAACTTTCTGACCAGCAAGTACTCCTCTCATTTTAAATGACCCTTCCTGCTGAATACTCGTGAGAAGTGCCTCCTTAAGGTGCTCATCACCTTCTGCATCCATTTTGTCAAGTCTTGGAGGACCCTGTGTGTCATCTTCAGCCTCTAAATTCTCATAACCAGCAGGCTGACCTTCATGATCAGATTCAGAATCTTCATAATATGCCCACATTACTTTGTTTGCCCTGCCCTTAGGCCTCAAAGGACAGTCATGGTTGGCATCATATGGAACTTTGCAATAAAAACAGAGTTTCTTTTGCCTTAGATCGTTAAGTGTCTCTCAATCTAAGGGAGGGGCTGCTGGCTTTGGCTTGTAATCATTTCTAAAGTCTGATTTTTCTTTCCCTTTGCTGAAATTCCTATTATCTTTGAAAGATGTTGACCCTTTTGTCCCAAATTTATTTTGAGTGGCTGTCACATCCATAGTCCGTGCCTTTTTAATGACGAGTAGAAGTGTTGGGGGATCAAATGCCTTTACCCAGCCTCTCAAAGGTTCCATGAGTTCCTCTATAAACAAAACTATTAATCGCTGATTTGACATGTTATTCACCATGCATGACAGCTTCAAAAACTCGGAAACATACACCTCCAAGTTCCCTGTTTGTTTCAGCTGTGCTAACTCCCGGAAGTATGACTCGGGGTCTTTCTTATCAAACCTCTCTACTAACAAATCAGCGAACTCCTGGTAGGTGGTAATCTCATCATGTTGGAGAGTGATGAGTCCATTATGCCACCACTCATGTGCAGTACCGTCCAAGTGTAAGGTTGCAAACTTAATTGCATCCCTTTCAATCATGGGTCTCAGTGTGAAGTATGTATCCAGTTTATGGATCCAAGATCTAGTTGTAACTGCACCGCTGCCATCATAATAAGGTAGAGTGAGCTTGCTTGTGGCAAACTCAAGATCTTTATGTTGGAACCGAGGCCTCCTCTCTTGCCCGTTTCTCTCTACCTCCCGTTTTTGCCTCATGAACTGATCGAAATTCAGATTCTGCCTCACATCAGGTGGAAGAAGACTCCACTCATCATGTACCGTCATAACATTATCAACAAAGACAGGCTCTGCCTCAGCTCTGGCAACATCCTCAGGTTCTTTTGCCAAGAAATTAGGCCTTGAAGGCCTGTCAACTATACGTGTAGCTACCCTGTGAGGTCTAGGAATATTGGCTACACTCCTATTGTCCTCTGGCTCTTGATTGTTTCGGTTTGAAGGATTCATACGCTCCATCATGGTGGTGAGTGCCTGTAAAGCCTGAGCAACCTGCTGCTGCCCCGTAGCCATAGTCCTCAAAAATTCTCTTGTCTCCTCATCCTCAGCTCTGTGACCTCTGGTTGGGCTGCCTGTATGCCTTTCACCCATGGTATCTGACTGCCTGTTAAGACTCTGTTCTCCTTCACGAAAGGCTCTGCTGCGTGTGTAATACCTATGTGAACCCGTTTCCTGCAACTGCATGTAATTGCTAAACCCTTAGGATGGCAGGATTTAGCTTTGATACCACTGTAAGAACCTCAAAAGGCCCTCAACTGAGACAACTAACGTTTTGCTGAACCTGTTGCGTTTCAAGTATGTTCTTTGCAAATAATGACATCAAATAGAATTTTGACAATCTTAAGCACAAAAAGCAACTAATGGTATTTGCTGGAAATCAATTTATATTCAACAACACTGATCACACCCTCATTATATCCGTTCATCATTTATTAATACTCAAATAAAAAATAACAACAAGCTAGAGAAGAACTGATAAATACCATTATATTCTGTTCAAACCCTTATTTTCCTATTGCTGGTCATACACAGATTTTATGACAGCAAGCTGCCATTTATTTTAAACTGACCCGAAATACTCGCATGTTAGCCCGATGGAAAGACATTGGCAAGGCGTCCCTTCTGGCATTTGTTTCGGATTTTTTTGGACTCCTCCTCAGCCAAAATTGTACCTTTTCAAGGAAGAAAGGTACGGCAGACCAGCAAGCTGTACATGCACAAAACCCCATCTGTCACACACTTATTCCTGCCTCTGTTCTGATTCTGCGGCTGCAATCAATCTTTTGCATAAAAATTAATAAACCCCTTTCCAATTTGTCCAATCTTGGTTTCTGGATAAAACCAATTGAAAGAGAAAGATCAGCTAATATTTCACAACCTCTGATGCTGTTGCACAAGAATCCCACGTTTTCCTGTACCGATACCTCTGATCACTGTAGAAGAATCTTCTGCTGAAACCCTAGGCCAAAACTCCTCTCAGAGCTCCAAAGCAAATTATCCAAAACTCAGCATAATGAAAGAAGACTTAAAATCTTCTTTAATCATCTCCATTTAGGGTTGGCACGATTCCCAAGAAAGGTGCGATTTGGCCTTTAATAATGTTTTAACTTTTATTATTTATTTTTGATTATTGAAATGTCAAAAAATAAATCTTTTTCCATTTAATATAAAACTAGCCCCATCTGATGAGAAATAGACCCTCACTTAAGTTATAACTTAAAGTGACTTTTAAAACATTAAAACATTAAAGTTCGCCATTTAATATTTAATTAAAATAATTAAATATTAATATCTCTCTAAGTATTCATTAGAAATGCCTGCCATCTGAACTGGAGACTGCTAAACCATAATCTGTCCTTGCCCAACCTACTGGCTATAAATAGTAGGACTGCTAAAAATAGAAAGTATCTCAAACGGAGTCCTGGAGACCTCGAACGAAAACCAGACCTGGAGTGCTCGCTCTGAAGATGGTGAATCAAACTCTGGAGGACCCTCTACCCAACCTCATTGGCCTACGAGGGTCAGTGATAGGCTAATCTACTCAGCTGACAGATGTCAACTAGAAGGGGACATCACACCTTGGTCTTAAGGTTTTCAATAGCCGTGATCACGCTTAAGTGTGAAATCATAATTACACCCTTCTCGACTGCAATTTAAGGTTCTACGGCATAAGTCTAGAAACAAGTGAGTTTTAACTTGTAATTGACCATATCTGTACTCACATAGAGACTCTTGGTCACACAATAGTTTTACTTGATTTTTGTTATCAACACTAATTCTCATAAGAAGTTTTTGTTTTATTTTTCTCATACATAGTTGTAAAAAGGTATTAAAGAATACAACTAATTCCCTAGATTGGGAAGGTAAATGGTTTAAGAGCTGCCAGCTGCCCGTATAATCCTTCAGTTTGGAATGAACACCATGCACGACATGTCTCTGCTGTCATTGCAATTTTTGAGGGTATTTTCTTTAATTGATATGCTAATTGCATTACGGTACAGCCGTTCTACTCTTATCCATTTCCTTCGTAAACTAGGGTTTTAGTTTTTAACATGAGCTAGAGAAGGTAAATCTCAAATTGATAGATCAGCCTCACTGTTGTTATGATTTTTCAGACTTGGATAATTCTGAGACAGCTCAAATTAAAAAGGTAATTTCTTCATAATACAAGTCCTTTTGGTATGCAGACCCTCTAATCTGAGCGGTATCATTCTTTATAACCTTACAGTTACACTCACCTTTCTTTCAGGCTATAACTCACACCCATGAATATATATATATATATATATATATATATATATATATATATATATATATATATATATATATATGCGTGTGATTATGTAATTATGAAAAATACATTAAAGCTTAACCCTGCTGTGATATATTCTAGATTTGGTCAATTTTGGAATTTAGCTGACTATGAACCTTCGAACTGCTCATATGGTTTTTGTATATGTCAAACTTCATTATATCAGTACTATAAGATTGCTCTTGCCCTTTTTATTCTTGTTTTACAACAGAATTAATTTGACAGTCACTTGAAAGAATTATTTCCCAATTGTTAAAGGCAGCTATAACAGCTAAGAATCTTCTATTTTTTGGTTTAATTCTGAAACAGAATAATAATGACACAGGTTTCTCAAGAGTTCAAATTTTCCTGGGTGAAACATCATTATTTCTGAGTAGTACTGCTCTAGTATTTTAATTCCAGCTATGCTCATTATGAATATATGTTATAATCCATTCTCTCATACTTATGAAGAAAAGTATACTTACATACATAACTATATATATATATATATATATATATATATACGGCTGTATGCAGGTATGTAGTTTCAGATTTGCTCTTACTCTTTAGCTAAGGCTACGAGGCATCTTTTTCTTTAACAGAAAATGAGAGCTTAAACAATAATTACAGCTTAACCCTGCTGTATTCAAAATAGCATTGACATCCTTTCTCAGTTAAGAACAAAATGAGAGATATAAGAGGACGTTCAAATTTAATACGCACATTGCAAGTATAGAAAGAATTGCATACTGCAATGTACTTCTATATAACCCTTTCTTATTTCCTTTGCTCAATTGGGAAAGAAATAGAAATATATGCTCAAGTTGTTAGGGTTTAGAAAATATATCATGACCTGAATAATGAGGAATTAAGCAATTGAGTATATCTTGCACAACGCCTTTCACAGTGAACCCCCCTCTGGTTCCCATGTTTGAAGAGAGCCTATATCCTTTAACTTGCAGAGCAAAACGTATTTCCAGTGACCAAAAGAAGAAGAATCTCCCAAACGTTTTTCTCAAACCCGTCTATATACTTCATGACACCAAAAAAATGAGGTGTTTTATTTCGTTTCCCCCTAATTCCTTTCAATCACGGGAATTTACTTGCCCATCCTCACGCCATTTCCATGCCTTCTTCCTTTCATGGCAAGATAGTAGAGTCACGCCAAAATGGCTTCCTTCTCGACTCTTCTAGAAGGATCGATAATGTTTTCCTTTTTTTTTCATTCTCTTTCAATATCAAATAAATATGACTCCCGTGGTTATACTTAGATTTGCTCGATGATTTTGTGTTTTAACCATTATATATATATATTTTTATACTTCCACTTGAATAAATGACTTTGCTTTTGCTCTCATATAAAGTTTTGATAATTTAAAATAAAGTAAGCTTTAGCAGTGCTCTAAAATCATTTCAAATATAAAACTCCCTTTACATACTTAGCTCGTATTAAAATAGTATATATATATTTATAAATTTGCGTTATCAAACATGAGACAATGCAATTTATAATTTAATTAATAATAATAATAATAATAGATAAAATAACAAACTTACTTGGGAGCCAATCAATGACTTAGGGCCATGGAACCCTAAAACCTCTAAACAGACCAATTAGGGTTACCTGATGTGACAGGCTGATAAAAAAATAACAGGATCAATCATGAGACAACCCGACTCACGGTTGGGGTTTCCAGATGGCATGAGTTTTCCCTCACCTTTCCTCCTGACCTGATGATACTTCCCCTCCCTTCTCGGAGGACGACGAACTCCTGCACACACTTGGCCAATTCAACTAGTTAGCTCTAAAATCTTGTCATAATCCTGACATTTCAAAAATATTATTAACAAAAAATAAAACATCTTAAATATAATCATGTTAAATATCAAAACATTAGTTTAACAGTTGTAGGTCATCATTTCACTGTACTGAACACAAATACCATCTAGGGCATCATCACTCAGTTATAACATAAACATCTAAGGCATCATCACTCAGTTATAACATAAAACACCTAGGGCACAATTAACATCACGTAAATATCGCATTAAACAACTAGGGCATAAACAACATGGTGTAAAGTAGCATAAAAACAACTAGGGCATAAATGGGATGTAACAAGAGCAGAAGTGGGTGATCTGTTTACTAGATAACAAGCAATGTGAACTGCTTCAGCCCAAAAACGTTGTTCAAGATTTGCACTACTTAACATGCTTCTAGCTCAATTCATTAAAGTCGTATTCATCCTCTCCGCCGCTCCATTTTGTTGTGGGGTATATGGAGTTCTCTTTTGCCTAACAATTCTTGCATGCTTACAATAGTCATCAAAAACTTTAGAGAAAAACTCATTACCATTATCCGTTCTTAAAACCTTTACTTTTTTATTCGTCTGTTTCTCAACAAGTGTTTTAAATTCTTTAAATATAGAAAAAACAACAGATTTTTCCTTCAAAAATTAAATCCATGAATATTTGGAATAATCATCAATAAGGAAACATAGTAGTGAGACTTTCCAATAGATGGTACATCCATAGGACCAAAAACATCACTATGAATTACCTCCAAAACTTGTTTAGCTCTAGTACTCCCAGATTTAAAAGATACTCTATGTTGCTTTTCATACACGCAATGTTCATAGAAATCAAAATCAGTAGGATAACCAGACAAACCATCAACCATCTTTTTATTTATGAGGGTTTTAAGACCCTTTTCACCAATATGGTCCATCCTATGGTGCCATAGCTTACATGATACAAAGTTATTAGTTACATTAGAAGCATTGAGTCTAAATAGGGTGCCACACCTATTACCTTTAGCTAAAATCTAATTCCCTCTGCTTAACTTGCAACCACTCTTTTCAAAAGTAGCATGCACTCTTGAATCATTTATTTTAGATTAAAAAATTGAGTTTCTAGCTAAACCAGGAATGTGCAATACATCTTTAAGGATTTTAACCCTTCCATCACTGAAAATCAATTTTACCTCCCTTCAGCCTATAATTTTCCGTGTCCCCGAGGAAAACTTCCCCACCATCATAAGCCGAATATGCTAAAAACCACTCCTTATGAGGAGTCATGTGCTAGGAAGCACCTAAATCTACTAGCCAAGAATTATTTTAAGTCATATTAGCAGAAATAATAAAAGCATCAGTAGCTTCATCATTAGAGGATTTATCAGTAGAGGAATCATCATTCATTTTCTTTTTATTCTTATATTCCTTTTTGAGATGCCCCCGCTTACCACTGTTCCAACACCTCAATCTACTCTTACCAAGTGATTTAGACCTTCACTTGGACTTAGAATGATCCTTAGACTTGTCTTTTTCACCTTTCTTCTCGTTCTTACCTTTCTCTTTAGTTCTACCTTGTACATGCAATGCATCTTTAGACTCCTTTGAAGTCTTTATCCTCATTTTTTCTGAAAGTAGAGTGGCAACAAGGGCATCCAACTTCAGATCATCTGAAAAAGAACCACTGTTTGCAAGAATAAGATTAACCCAAGATTCAGGAAGTGAACATAATAACAGAATACATTTATCCTCATCTTCCATCTTTACATTAATTGACTGCAATTGACTCAAGATTAGATTAAGTGAATTTAAGTGTTCTACAATCGAATCTCCATCATTCATTTTAAGAAAATATAACTTTCTTTTCAGAAACAACTTGTTAATGAGACTCTTTTGTTTGGTAAATCTCTCCTATTCTATTCCATAATTTATGTGCAACAATCTCATTTGAAACATTCAATAGAATAGAATCATATAAGCACAAACAAATAGTGCCACAAGCCTTTTTATCTAATTTATTCCAATCTTCATCTGTGATAGTGTTTGGTTTCTCCTCTTTAGTAACAACAATCTATTGATCTCTTTCTTCCAAGAGATCCTCCATCTTTAGTTTCCAAAGCTCATATCTAGAACCGTTGAACTTCTCAATGTCCAATCGAGATGAGCTAGCCATGATCTCTTATTGCATTGAATCTGAAATTGCAAGAAGAAACAACACACTCCCACTGCAGCAAAAAACCCAATCAAACACTCCATGAAAGGCGTCCCATTCTCAAATCAAGCCAACTTGGCTCTGATACCATATGTTGAAAAATAGGGTAAAACATACCGTGAAATTATGCTGATAATCTTATGCATCCAAATAAACAAATAACAATGAATCAAAGACGGAAATGGATAACAAAATAGATGCAAACCATAACTCAATAATTACGTGGAGAAACCCTTTTAGGAAAAAATTCCACATCCAAAGAGATCCTAGACTTGTATTAATCCTTCAAATGAGTTACATCAATACAACTTCTCTCTGCAACACTTCTTTGCTTCTGTGAGTAACATGTTTTTCCTTCAACTCAAGCACTAAATAAATAGGCGTGAGAGAAACCATAAATCACAAATGGTTTCGAAAACCACTTAGGCACAAATCACAAAAAATAGAAAGCTTCCTCTTTCAACTTGTGTTTTTATCTGCCTTTTGAAAGAGATTCCTTATCTTAGCAAACTTTCATTTATTTTTCCCCTTTTTCATGCTTTTACTATTTTGACTATTAAAAAGCATCTTAGAAGTTGTCACAATTGCATTTAGCAACTTTCATAACAACTTGAGGGTAATTACAATTTTCCAAATAATAATGTAATTTAAAAATCGCGACAGCAAGATTGAGACATTTTCTCAACAAGTATAGGTGTGACAGTATCTTTGTTGCTCTGCTTAGACTTTGGTAAGCCACTAGCCTTATTAACTGAGTTTGTATAGAGGCCTTATAGCTTCAAATCATTTATGTATATTCAAAAAGATAAGATTACAACAAATCACCTCTAGACTGTTGTACTTAAAGAAAAGAGAAATGGATGGACTTGAGTCAAGTTTAATTTGATTTGTCTTAATAGAGCTCCGTTCTATTATTATAGATTAACTAGCAGTTTCTGGTGGTCTAAGTTTGTATGTTGTTCGTTCTACATACCTGGCCTTGGTCAAATGGTTTGGAGCAATTAAATATTAAATAGAATCCCTCAAAAATGGTCAGGGCTTGGTGCTTAATATTTAAAAACATGCTGCAAACAGTTTTAAGTAAAAAAAGTAATTAATTTTCACTAAATTATGGAGGTTCTTAAAATTTTTGCTCTATTCTTTTTTGATTGTATATAATAAATTGAGAGAAATAATTGAATTGTAATTTATCTCCTGTAACACCACCATTGAAGTGGTCCCCGTTACTAGATTATAGTAAGAATGCAATGTTCTTAGTTGTTGTAAAAGTTATATCATTTTCACGTTATATTTTTATTTGGTAAACATCATGTGGAATTGAATGCAATTTTGGAAAGCCATATATTCTTGTACAAATTTTACAGAGTTGATGTTATGTTCTCCCGGATTCATATTGTTTTCTCTCTTTGCATTCATAAACTATTGTTTAGAATGGCATATATTTGTGTTACATAATGACAGAAATGTACTGGCATATTTAATGAAAAGGATAGATGCAAGAGTGCTCACTAGGGGAAGATTCAAGAGTCTGCACAATTCAATAGCAAACCATGATTTTGGCTTTATACAGCACCATGATCTTTATATTTATCTAAGTTCTTGATGGCTAAGTGTCACAGTCCACAAGATCCTGACCACATTCTCGAGTTCCACTAGTTAGTGTTCCTTCCCTTTTCCATGAGAGGCTACAAAATTAGAACAGGCCTGAGTCCAAGATGCCTACACTAGATCCACCGAGTTTAATCATTTATTCTGCAGCTAGATTGTGATGACCTTGTTGTGAAATATGCCACTTATATATAAAACAAAAGAAATCAGAAAATTATTTTTCAGTATGTTTAATGTTATCTTTTAATTGAATCAAGGCAGTTAACTAACACTTTAGACACATCAAGCTATTCTAAAATCAATCACAAAATATGCAACGCACCAACATGTTGTGAGGTATTCACACATCGCCCCATTGCAAATGGGGACCCCCACTTTTTTTTCTGCTCTCTAGGATAGTGTTAGAGTCCTTAGCTATTAGCCTTTGCATCGAAGAAATATAGATGGTCAAGAGGCCAGGAGTCAAGTGTAAAGCCTTGTGTGTGGGCTGATATAAAGAGGTATTGATGGAGAAACCCCTAATCAAGTCTAATCAACAACGCAGGTGTTTCCTTGATCATCCGGGTGACTTATATATGTTATAGTGAGAGGTGACTTCTAGAGGCAAAATTTAACTAACTATGCCAAAATTTCAAGTGCCCCTCTCTCCGAGCGAATTTCACTCCTATTGCCTCAAGTTAAAGGTGAAATCATATTCAAGGTGAGTTTTGAGGGTCACTTCATGTACATCCAAATTGGAGCGAACTTCATGTGCATGACCATAGGAGCGAACTTCACGTGCATGCAAATTGGAGCGAACTTCAAGTGCATCCAAATTGGAGCGAACTTCATGTGCATGCAAATTGGAGCGAGCTTTAAGTGCATAGCCTTAGGAGCGAACTTCAGGGGCATGGATCATGAAGCGAACTTCAAGTGCATGGGTCATGGAGCGAACTTCACTTTAGGAGCTCCTAATTGAGAACTAATTTGCCTCATTTGCCCAAGATGATGTGAGATTGCTTATAAAATCATTGCCTTGAGCCGATTTGATGCTTAGAAAAGAATAATTTTGAGTTAAGATGATGAAAGGCAAGTTTGAGGGTCACTTCATGTGCATCCAAATTGGAGCGAACTTCATGTGCATCCAAATTGGAGCGAACTTCAAGTGCATGGATGTTGGAGCGAACTTCATGTGCTCCACTCTCAGAGTGAACTTACCCCTAAAGCCTTGATTGAGTGTGATTTAGTGCATCTGAATTGTCATTAGTGAGCAAGACTTCGTTTTGGAAGACAGCTTCAAGTGCTCCTTCTTTGGAGCGACCTCAACTTCAAGTGGTCCTTCATGAAGGCAAATTCTCTCTAAATCCTCTTATCAAACCTGCAAATCACACAAAATCAGAAATTATGTCAAATTAAGAGATTATAGAGGTTATATATCATGTGTGTTTGATGCTCATTTGTTTGTTTTGTAGGAGATGAAGAAAGAAATCAAGGGGATCACGTTGGAGGAGGATTGAAACAAGTCTCTCAAGGAACAAATTTCAACATCAAGATCAAGATACAAGGAAGATATCCTCAAGGGAACTTCATAAGAAGGTGATTACACAAGAAGCATTCACTTACACAAGGACATGATCCACAATCCACAACACCAACAACATGAAGGGAGTCACATAGAAGGAATTCCAAAGTAGAGAAGTAGTTGTGCCATCAAGAGTTCGTTCCAAGACAACTTCAATACTACAAAACTAAGAGAAAGTCAAACTTTATACCTTGCACTTCCATGATTAAGGCATTCAAAAGGATAGTTTCAGAAGAGTTAATCAAAGTCAGAAGATCATCATCATCACTGCTGAAGCTGGACAATGATATTCATTCATGATGATGAATCAAGTCTACAAGTGCAAGTTAAAGTGGTATCCTAGTCATCATCCCAGTCACTACTCACCAAATCAAGGAGTTCCACATCAACATGCCTAGATGCAATGTACCTGACTTGTCCATGATGACACAAACTTCGAGGTACCTACCCCCATTATCCATTGTTTGAATATTCCAGAGATGACATGTGTCAAAGTGTTATAATTATATCATTGGCCAGAATAGAGTCTGTTGTAACAAACCCTAACTAGGGTTTTCATTGTAAAATCGCAGCCATTGATCTCAAATTGATCCGAGCCATTGAATTGTATTGAGAGAATTATAAAAGGCTCAAGCTCCTCATTTGTAAAGGTTAATAATAGAAGAATAGATAGTTTTAGAAGAGAATAGCAATAGAATAGAGGAATAGAATAGCGAATAGCAATTAGAATAGAAGTTGGATTAGGAGAAGGCAAAGATTGTTGTCAAACCTTGTTGTAAAGAGCAATTGATTTCATTGAAGTTATGGTGAATTTGATTTGTTACTTCAACAACTTGCATGGTCTTTACTTCTCAATTTACTTTCATGTTGATTAGATTGAGTGGAGGAAATTGTTGAATGCATTTGCGTGGAATCCGTTTAGTCTATACCACTAGCCTCTTGTTGATTGTAAGTGTGCCTTGTGTGGTCAACTGGAATGATATGGGCTTAACCTCAAAATTGTTATGCGTCCATTGTTTATGCATTACCTTGAATGGTGATCAATGTTTGATGATAATGATTCAAACATCTTTGAAATGTCCTTAGAAGATTGCACTCAGCTTGTGTCAAATCGTTCAAGTTGATGGTGAGACCTCGCCCAGTAGGATTCTATTGAATCATTCACCCATTTTCTTGCATTCTTAGGATTAGAACAGGCTTCCTAAACCCTTTCCTTTTGCCCTTTTTTCAACTCAAGCTAGTTTAGAATAAAAGTATCACAAGATTGCAACATTAGATGATCGAGTTCCAGCGATTCAAGCATTCAACAATTTAACGTAAGTCCCCTTGTGATTCCAGCATAATCACATCAAACCAATGAGATTATCCACACGTCGTGACCCGACATACAAGAACCTTGGAGTTGGATAAGATACTTTTGGGTATTTTATTCTGTGTTTGCATGTGCATGAAAAACACATCAACACAACAATAACTAGCATTTCATTGAATTCAGCAGATTTGAAAACATCATTGCAAAACTTTGGGTTTGTCAGTCTCATCTATATCCATATCTTACTGAGATAGATGAAAATAATAACATATAGACACGACTTCTCTCATAGCATTGCAAATTCTCCTGCAAATCAGATTCAAACTGTGTATGCTTGTCAAAAGAACGACAACAGTAGGGGGGATCGTCCCACCTTGCTTGATCCCTAAAGGTAGCATCCTAGGTCTCTGCTCGTGCACTAAGGCTTCACATTCAACTTTCAAAAACTGCCTCACCTTTGACAACACATCCTTTATTTATATGATTTGAGGCGGATTTAGGCAAGGCTGACTCCAAAATGGAAACAACACAAAAAATAGAAAATACTAAATAAAATTCCTGCTCAAGTCTGTTTACCCAATAAGGAATCTTCTATTTATTAAAAATTCTTCCTGCTTAAGTCTGCTGACCCAATAAGGAATCTTCTATTTATTAACAATTCTTCCCGCACAAGTTTGCTGACTCGATAAGGAATCTTCTATTTATTAAAAATTCTTAATTCGAAAAGAACTCAAATGCAGGGTGTTAAGGAAATTGCCATACGACTAGCCCAATTATTTTGGGATCATTATAGTCCTCCCATCCTCTAATTGCTTGACCTCAAGCAATTGCGAATTTGGATGCTCAAAAATCTCTATTCCTTCCCATGTTGCATCTTCTTGTGGCAATCCCTTCCATTTCACCGAGTATTCTGGAATCACCTTGTTCCTTAGCCTCCTCTCCCTCACATTCAAAACTTTCTCTGTGGCAGTGCCTTCCATTTCACCAAGTATTCTGGAATCACCTTGTTCCTGAGCCTCCTCTCCCTATATTCAGAACTTTCTCCTGTTCAATAATTAGCTTCCCCTCGTAATCAAGTGGTAGTAATTCCATTGAAGGAGTGATTTGCTGCCCAAGGGCCTTCTTGAGGCATGAGACATGAAATGTAATGTGAATTCTGCTATTAGGTGGCAGTTCTAGCTCACGAGCGACTTGCCCCAACCTCCTTATCACCCAGTAAGGACCATAGAAACGTGGTTTCAACTTTTCTGCTCCCTTCCTCTTGATGGATGATTATCTATAGGGCTGCAACCTTAGAAATATCATGTCACCTTCCTCAAACGTTCTTTTAGTGTGTCGATCAGCATACAATTTTTGTCTATTCTAAGCATTCTGCAAGTTCTCCTTGAGGGCTGTCATGATATCCTTGCTTTTTTGGACCATGTCTTTAGCACTGTGAGCTCTACTATCAGTAAAAATCAGATCCACAAAAGAAGTAGCATCATAACTTCTATATTGCCTTGATCTTCAATTGGTCTTCATTGTTGAACTTGAGTTACTCTGATACTATTTTGTGACATTACTAGAACATTACAACACAGAATTTGAATAGTCAATAAAACATAATTTAGGTTTACATGTTTCTGGTTGAGCATGAGCATTATTGACAAGAATTTGAAACACACTCACTATAAGATCCTTCTTCTTTGTTAGAGAAGAAGTTTCAATATTAGTCATTGCTTCTCAAGAGGGTACAATGATTGGTTTACGGAATCAAATTTGGCTAAGTCTATAGTTGTGTTGATTTCTGTGCCATCTTGGCTTTAAGTTTGGTGTCAAATCTTTCATGATTTTAGCAATAATTGTTGTCTCAACTTGTGGTGACAGATCCTTACCAATTTCACACAACTCCTTAAGCAAAAGCTTAAGTTTATACAGCTATGCTAATCTTACCTTTGGTTCCAAATTCAATTTTTCTCCATAACCAAGCAAATGCTGGCTGCACAAAATAGTAAGCCAGCACTAGTAGTGCTGAAGTGCTTGATCAATGGCAAATGCACACTCAATAACTCTAGCAATTTGAAGAACCAACTGGTTCCAAATTTTATGCGACATCTCGGCATGATTTCTTTGTCGAATATTATTCCACACAAAACCTTTAAGATCCAGAGACTCCTCATTGATAGTCCTACAATGATTGATGACAATATCAGTGGCTCATCCTACATGCCTTTGAGCACTGATATTTGAGCATTTTGGTTCACCATCTGGGTGGTCTTCATCCGTTTCTACTTCTTTGCAGGATCTTCTGCCCACTTTTCTATTTATAGTTGTAATAGTTTGGGTGGGGGTTACTTTTAGGTTAGCCCCTGTGTGTATATTTTTTTTTGGCTATTGTAACTTTCTTGGTTTATTCTTCCTGTCAAGGGCTCTTTCTGCCCTAATCCTTTGCTATTGGACATGCTGTATGTTCCAGTCCCTTTGATCCTTTTGGTCATTCATGGATATTAGTATTAATTTCTTTGTTTCTTTTCTTTCCTTTGCCTTTGTTACGCCTCATCAATTACAGCTTTAGCATCTTGCAAGAATTGGAAGTTGAACTGCTTCAACTTCTCAACCAACTACCCAAAACAATCTGTAATGCATGTATAATATCATCAGAAGTATGCTAATTAGCTTTAAGTTCTTTTCTTAGTTCAGAAACTCTTCTCTTGATTAGAAGTTATTTCCAGCAATCATTGTACCAACTATTTATTATTATTTTTATTTAATGAAGAACAGTTACATTTAGAGGATCCTCTTATACTTATGTTCTTAGTTTGAAGACTCGGCCAAAACTTGCCAGAACTCGGCAGACTTGCGAGTCCCAGAGATCGCCACGTCCAAGTGCCATGGACTTGTGAGCCGTGTCTTGGCAAATCCAAGCACAGACTTGTCGAGTCCTGGGCATGGACTTGCACAAGTTCTTGAGTCGGACTTATGAGTCCCCACCCAGGACTCGCCCATGAATATACACACCCAACAAACATAATAATTGGTTATTTTTTACTTTTTCATTATTTTTCCACTTCTTTTCCTGGGCATGGACTTGCATGAGTTCTTGAGTCGGACTTATGAGTCCCCACCCAGGACTCGCCCATGAATATACACGCCCAACAAACATAATAATTGGTTATTTTTTACTTTTTCATTATTTTTCCACTTCTTTTTGCACTTTCTTGTCCATGTCTTCATATTTTGGCTTAAACTCGTCCTTTTTTTAATCATTGCTTGCAGGGAAATGCAAGTGTGTTTCCCCGCACCCCTTCTATCTTTGGGTTTTTCTCATATCTAACACTTTGTGCAGCTTATCATTGCTGCCCCTCAAACCCATTAGGGTCTCCACTCCCAAAGCCCCAGCAAAATTGGGTGCAATGGAGGGGGATGAAGAATATTTTGAAGATCAAGAAACAATTCATCATCATTTAGATATCATAGAAGTAGCACCTTCTAGTTCGAGGTCTGAAAAATCGAGTTACATTAGGAGAGGAAAGAGAAAGATGTAGATTGTATTTGGTTGTTTTTCTCATTTTGACATATCATTGTATCTAAACATTTATAAACTTTTGATGTTGTTATACATTTGATTTTGAAACTATGTGTATGAAATTATGAAATTCGAATGAACTTTCAAATATTGAGTGTTTGAAGATCATATAACATGTGTAATGTTTGAATTGTGACAAATTGATAATCAATTAGACTCCGATGTTCTCTAAATAAATTTTTTTTTTTGTAAAACTATGGTTTTCTTCTTTGCTGAGTCCTAGCCGAGTTTTTTGCCAATTCCCGAGTCCGAGTCCTATTTTGGGCTGCCGAGTCCTCAAACTATGCTTGTGTTATAACTTGGTTGTGCACTCCATTGATTTTCTATAAAATTGATCATTTCACTTTTACATGCTTCATCGACCATAACATAGATTATTCTCATTCACTTGTTGTCTACTAGACACCCCTTGGGATTTGGATCATAACACCCTGTTTCACAGCCTATAGTTTTCTAGAATCCAATTCCATATAGTCTTTGCCACCATATGTCTCGGGCTGTTGAGAATAGAACAATCTTCTCCTTTCTTTACACTTATGTAGTTTAGCTAACTCTTGGACAAAGAAGATAGAGATTATTCTCTCTCAGCCTATAGTTATACCACTAAGAATGCAACTGTTGCATCACTTGAACCCAATCTAGATGCAAGACCCCAATATAATTTTCTTAAAAAGAGAAAAATGAAATGATAGCTGAGGAACATTAATTGTAACTAGCAAGCAACTGCCAGATAGCCTGCAGATTGCATTGGATGGTGCAAAGGATATGTGCCACTACCCCTACTCTTGACTGCTGTGATAAATTATAACTTTCTGCAGTTCATCTAACTAATTATTTATTCTAGCTGAACAACTTTCCTATTTTATCTCCATCACATACAGGTGTGTTCATGTACTTTGTATAATTTATAGAGCACTATTTGTTGAATAGTTTACATAGCGGTTGAATAATTGTCAATCAAATGAATTATTGATGTTTATGAAAATTGATTTTTTCACGCTTTCAATGTTTTTTAATAATAATATTGAACTTAAACTCTCTTTGCCTAATTGGTTGATATATATATTTATGCTTACATACATACATATGCATATTCAGTAATTTAATCTTCCATCTGTTATAGTTAGAAGATGGTTTTTGTACAACATACTTAGCTCTAACATGCTCTTCTTTTGGTGGAAGCCAACTTGGAAGCCTCAAGGATCAGAATTCGTTAGAAGTGTGTGTTCAAACCCTAGATGAACCAGGAATTGAACAACCTGAGGGATACAATTCTTCTAGAGAGAGGAAACTTACCCATTCCCGAACACTGCTTATTTCTGCCAGTGGTCAATGCATTCCAATTGTTGATGATGAAGAGAAGGAACCTATACAACACCCTGAATTTGAACCTCCACAAGGGAGAATAGAATCTGATATCAGAAATTCGAGTATTAAAGAAAAGTTTCTTCAGCCTAAGAAACGAAGGAAGGATAAGATTATACATGCAAACACAGTATTGTTTCAACCAACCTGCACTTCATCATGTCTGTTGCAATTTCAAGCTCCTATATTTTAATATGTTTGCATTTGGAATGTAGGATGTCCTGTCCAATTACCATGATTCTTATCTCTATGGAAAAGTAGTCCCAACAATTAAAGTTCGTGCTGCTATTCGAGGTGGAAAATGGAGTCCTCTGCTTATGTGGGTTAGTAGCAGGATTTTGTTGGTTCTAGTATCCTTCCCAGCTTTAGATAACTAATACTTGCATTAGAATCATTTGATCATATATTGAGAATAAATTTCTATTTTCATTGCCAGTTTAACATGGTTGTGAGATTTTCTGCAGGTGGAATCTTTGGCAGCTCTTACATTAATTGCCCTTTATGTGAGGTCAACGTATGTGTTATTGAACTTGCAGAAGTTTTTGGCCTAATGCACATATTTTTAATTGATGCATAATATTTAACCTTCAGTAGGATGTGTTCTTTGGATACCGATGTTATTCATAAGGACTTGATTTCAGTTATTTGTAACAGATACACTTCAGAGTTTCATCATTCTATTCAAGCTTTAAGGATCACATGTGCTTCATTCTTTGTGGTAGACTACTTCGTCAAATTCTACAGGTGAGGTCTGGACTGTTACTATTGTGCTACTTTTATGCCCACTGAATGACCAGGATTCTATACTCATAGAATTGTAAACCTTTATATTAGACAGATTTTTCATGTGGAAGAAATGATGTATCTGTTTCTCCTTTTGTGGCAGCGTTCCTGTTCGACTTTACTATATCGTGTCATTTACAGGCATAATTGACCTGATCAGTGCTCTTCCCTTTCTCATAATATGGAGGTTCATCATAATATTTCCTAGATACCGATTTTCAATGAACTCTGCCATATATTGACAAGAAAAAGTGAAATTGTTAACTTTATGTACAATCTCTTTTGTTTTCTTGCAGTCCATGGAAACAAGATGATGCTATTCCACAACTTATATTGGTTTTACGCTTCTTAAGGTGCCTATACGCTTTTGGCTATTTAAGGTCCAATCAATGAACCAAGTAGCACTCAAGTGCTTTGTTAGATAAGACAACCGAAAGACCAATTGATTTCTGTTCTGACATGTGCTTTACTTATTTGGTGCAATCTTTATAACCAGAATTGTCCCTCCTTTGGCATCCATGGTGCTTGCAAGGAATACCATTGGAACACAAATATTCATTCTTACTGCATATACACTTGGAGTTGGTAAGAATTAAGATTATCGTAATTTTCCAAGTTATTGTTCTTTTTATTGAAGAGCTCCTTGAGCTTTCATCTTGGCTTCTCAATCACACCACTTTAGATATCGTTTTCTTTAATGGTTATGTATCTAAAGCTATGTTTAATGCTTGATTTAATTTATTCAGGGATTAGAAGAAGCCCTTCACCAAGGTTGAGGCATATTTGGAATGCTGGTTTTCTCCTTTTGTTTCCAAAACAACAGACTCGTAGTTTTGAGCACCTCTTCTGTAGTGTTCCTCTCTTTCCCCTTTGCATGAATGATGGAGATGTTCAAGGATATTTTCCTGCTAGGAAAAAATTATCCATGTTAATAATGATGAATGACCTTCCAATCTGAGAAAATAGGCCAGGCCATAGCTCAAAAACCCAGACTTGGTAAAAACTTGGCAACACAAACATTTGATTCCAAATCAGGAAAAAACTTGGCAAATAAAATAAATTACATAAATAAACAATAAACTGAAATAATCCATCAGAAACATAAAAAATGAATTTAGAGGACAAATAAGTATATTTTGATTATCAATTTGTCATGAATCAATAATTGCATGTCGTATGACACTATCTCTCAAAGTCTCAAAATTCAAAATTTCAAATATTGATGATTGTGCAACTACAGTCTAAGACTTCTTTACCCCTCCTAGTAATTCTAGCCTAAAATTAGAAGGTAAATCTGACGTATACTGCCCAGGAATGAATCATTCCTCAAGGCCATCTTGCTGCTGCTTCTCTATCCATGTCAGTAAGATCTTTGTCAGTGAACATTACACCCACATCTTTGACATTCCAATGCGAATATGGATTGATGTCATTTAAGTTGATGGAATCGTGAGACTTCTTCCCCTACACTTTTTGGGTGGGAAGCCAAAGGTTGTATTAGATGAAGACATGGTCATTGAGGTACTTTTGGGTAAATTTTTTCTCTTCTTGGTGTGAATTCTCTCAATTTAATTGCATTCAAACCCTTAAGCACTATAGGGATGACACAAAACATAGATGGCTAGTGTCTAAAGGGCACCATAATCTTCCCACCACAAATCTACAAATAATATAATAAAAAAAATTATAAGAATTAAGTAAAACAATTTAGGGGCCTAATTTTAGTGCGTTCCAAACTACGGAACTGTTCGAGCTGCTATTATTATTATTAGGTTGTCAATATGGCCTCTCCTCCCCCATTACTTATTGTTGCTGCTGTCCTGGCTTGGCTGGCTCAAAATGAATTTGCTGTTTCCATGAATGATGATTGAACTGGGGGAGATCTTTCTAGGCAAGACCTCTCCCCCAAGTTATATAGCCGGGTAGGTATTAAGCTAAAATTGCATTTATCAAAGAAGTATGTGATTGAAGGACTCAATTATTTTTAGTTGGTTGTTGGATTGTACTCCTTTGAATACATACACATGAAGATAAGAGAGGCTCCCCCTGCAGCCTTGTACACCTGCAACTAATCTAGAATTTTGTCTCTAGGACTTTCTTTAGCTGTCATCCTCTCTATGCATGTGGTAAACCCTACCATAAACTCCTCATCAACTTTAAAGGAAACAAAGAAGAAAATTTTGGCAGTTAAGTAGTACCCCATGGCATGTATTAGTATTGGAGTTGGTTAGTCCATCTACGAACAATAATTCGCCAAATGAATTCTTATTTTCTCTTATTTGCACTTAGTAATGGAATATGGCCTCTTTGGTCTTATCCATGGCCACATAGAGATAACCTATCAGCATTTTATCCCCATCAAGCAAATGTAAAAACATTGACCAAAGCTTCACCACTCTAAATTTAAAGAAAATTAAAATAAATAACAAATAAAAAATTCGTCAACAATTGAGCATATCTTTTGTGCTCATGGTGAACACGTGATCAAATATTGTCCTCAACCTTCTCCCCTTCTATCCTTTTGGAATGTGAAAATACCATCCACCAATCACTCACAAACATTTGCTTGAGAGAAAGTAGAATATTTGCAATGCTTTGCAAAGTGATAAAGCTTGTGACAAAGCATGTGATATGTGATCGCACAAGCTTGTTGTCTTTGGTGTGCTCTCTTATCAAGCTAAGCACCAAAATATGGTTGTAGATAAATTTTGTGATGTATCTGGTGGTTTTAAGTTTTAACCACACTTTTGATCCATCCAATCTTCCTAATGTCCTCATGGATTTAATCAAGACAATGAACCACACAAGGGCTCAAAAAATGGTGGGATAACTCTCTTGAGGAAGTCTCCCTACAGCTGTATTATTAGTGACAATTTGGACAATGCTCTCCCTGCAAACCACCTGTATTGCTCCTCTAACAATTTGCACAAAGTCTTTGCATTCTTGACTTAGTTTGAGGCATCTACGCACTTCAAGAACACCAATGTGCCATTGGAAGCCACTAGAAAGTTAATTAGGTTCCCATTCCTGATATCTATCTACCCATTAGATAGAATGCTGCAACCTTTATTGGACATATTCTCTTTTGGTCTCTTATTATTACCCATGTCCTTTTTATGACTTTATCTAACAATGACCCATTGAAATCATGATAGTTGGTGTATAGTATAGGGTAGAGTATGATAAATAAACATTAGTGTTAGCTTTTGTTAGTATTGAATAACGTTAATAGTTATTTAGGAGTTACTTTATTGTAAGATGGTTTGGGTAGTTTTGTTTAGGATTAACTAGCTTTATAAGCCAGTACATATGAATGTAAACTCTATCTTGAATGAATGAATCATAAATATTTCTACATATTCAGAGTTATATCTCCATGTATTCATGGCTTAACAATCTCAGTATTATGCTTATGATTTCAATATGGTATCAGAGCAGTTACTTGTCATCAGATATGGTACATAAATGAATGTGTGGTGTTTCAATTTGTAGTTTATAGTGTATAGAGGAATGCTGATTAGGTGAAGATAACTGCTGTTTTTTAGAGAAACATTAATGATTTTTGTAGATACTGAACAATCTCCATTGTGTGGTCTACCCAACTCTAGGTGAAAAGTGAACATATGGCACGAATAAAAAATTTATTTTGTTTTTTGAGATATCCATATTCATGTACATCTGGTTATACAAAGCAGCAACCCATCAAATCATCTTGGCTGCCATTGTTTTGGCATTGGTATAACAGTCTCTGTATATTGTATCTAGTTACAATAAACTTCCAGTTGTGTAGGTAGCAAAGCCATTGGAAGTCTATAGTGGATTTGAGAGTTTGAGGTGCCACATCATCAAAGTCGTTTGTTGTTTGATCCTCCATGGAGTTTGAGCAAGCTGCAGATCTCCTCTTCTCTGCAAACATTGATAACATGTAGCTAGGTAAGATAGTTATTTTATTCATATTCAAGAAATTTTGGAATGGTTGAAGTTTAATGATTAGAAGGATAGGTGAAGCTTAGGGCCTATATATTTTTGCAAAATGTGTTTGGGCGAGGGAGAAAAATAAATTTAAAAAAGAGGTAATTAAAAGACAAAAATGTTGAAACGTGTCTTTGAAAGTGGACACTACCCAAGTATTGGACTCCCACTAGTTGCATTCATTTTTTTTCATGTGATTTTTAGCAAAAGTGATTAATCAAAACTTCATAGCTCACTATGATACCTTTTTAAAAAAATCTATCTGTGCATTATCAGTTGAAAATGACACCTAGTTTTTCTTTTTTGAATATGGTTACAAATAGTGCTTGTACTCTTTGGGCCATCCATGCTACACCTAACATATCTTTTGGAGACACTCAAGCTACATTTGGAAAATGGAGCTTAAAGATGACAAAGAGGAGGTTGGAGGATGTAGAAGGTTAGAGGAATCTTATCCATCTTGAGCTATCTTCTTACTTAGAGTTGGTACATTGCATGAGAGACACTAGTTCTTCATTTGTGCCACTTCTTGGAGCAAGGGGGCTTGGCAATGTTTTGTTTTGTGTGTACTTGAGTATGTCTTGATCCATATATGTGGAGATGTGTAACTATGGATGGTTGAGTATGTCTCTATCCACAAATTTGAGATTTGTAATTGCGGATAGTTATGTTTGGATAAAAAAAGATTAATGTTGTTGCTAGAGATAGTTGAGTGTGTCTTGATAGTCCCTTAGAGTATTGTATTGTGGATGTTTGAGTATGTCTTGATTCACATGTAGAGTGGCGTTTTTGTGGATAGTTGAGTATGTTTCAATTTACAAGAGGAGTGTGTTGTGCGTTATGCACACCTGCCCCGCTTCATAGGAGACCCCCATCATTTTTGAAGTCTCCTCGATAGAAAGAGAGATGTTTGCAGAAGAAAACAAAGAAAAATCACGCCGAATCCTCGGACATCCCGAAATCACTAAGGCAAGAGGGCGTCAAAGATGAAAATCACGCATTTTAAACCAAAAATCCAAGCTCCAAACTTAGTAAAAATCGCGTAGGCCCTAAATCGCGCGGAAACCTCAAATGGCCCGAAAATCATTAGGTGAAGGGCGTTCGAAATATAAAATCGCGCTATTGAACAATTCATTAAACCGAAAATCAAATGGCCGAAAAGGACCAAAATCGTGCAATCCAGCAAAGAAGGTCGAAGTTTGTCAAAAATCGCCAAAATCAAAATCGCATTACACCCAAATCGCTTGAAGTTCATCAAAAAAAGTTGAAAGAAAGGTGTTCATCTTCATTTAAGGGCCGACTTGGTAGTTTATATGAAAATTCAAAATCGCGCCCATTGTAATTTGCCTTAATGGGCCAAAAATGAAAAGCAAGTTAAGGATCGCATGAAATTACCTCTTGAGCCGAAAAACTTAAATAGTGTAAATTTGCGCAAAAGGCTCATTTAGGCCGAAAATAAGAAGCAAACCAAACTCACAAAAGGCCCCATTGACCTGAAATTCATAAGCAAAGACAAAAGGGTTTAAAATCGCGCAAGTTGTCTTAAATTCCTGAATTTCACTAAGGCGTCTAAACAAAATCGCATGTTCCTTATAAAATGTTTGAATTTTGCTAAAATGGATGTTTTGAAGGTTAAATTTGCAAGCTAAAAGTTCGCACACTTTCATTAATATGTCCGAATTTCATTTAGAAGAGGGTCGAGTTTTACAAGGAGCATTAAAAGGAAAGGGGGCATCCAACTCTAGCAAATCGCGCATTTGTTGGGAAAGTGCCGAACTTCATAAGGGGTGCATTTTAAAAGGCAAAGTTCTCTCCCTTTGGCCAAAATGGCCGAATTTCCTTCAAGTTAAAGGGGGGGGGGGGTTTAAAATAAAGCTCACATTTTTTCTACCAAAGCCCGAATTCCTCCTTTATTAGGTGAAAATCGAATCAAAGGAAAATTCGATACTTTTATGAATTTTGCAAGAAACCAAAAGTCATGTCTTTTAAGTTAAGTGGACGATTTTTAAGAAAGTTTGCTCATTTTGTATTAGTCTCGAGTTTAATCTCAAAAGGAGGAAGCATTTAAAGCAAAACAAAATCGCACAAATCAACGCCAGTAAAAGTCGCACATTTTAATCTTAAAACCTTAATTTCGCGAAAGGAGATTTTTACTGATTTAAAGCAAACGTCTTTCGTCTTCATCAAACCAAACTCGACATTGCCTGAATTTAAAATTTGTTAAATTTATTTAATCTTGTGAGGTAATTAATTTAAGTCGAAATTGATTGTTTGCAGATTGATGTCAAGCCTGAAATGCAAATCGAGGACTTGATTGCAATCAAAACCTAAAGAGTGAAAATGCAGGAGCGCAGGATCAAAGTGACAGCCCCAAGCGTTGCCAATGAAGAACGCACGACAGAGCATAAAATGAAGCACGTGGAAGCACGCCACCACTGAATCGCAGAATTGAAATCCACCCTCAAGACCGAAGACAAAAAAGCACTCAAAATGCTACAAAATGTGCAAACTCAGAATTATATAGCTGGAAGAAATTCCAGAAAGTCAGTTTGCAAAACTGAATTGTTTAATGTAAAGAATTGCCTGTGGGCCCCGTTCAAGATATTTTAAACAAAGGGACACAGGTCAATTATCTCCAACTACCAAATTGACTGAATTGATGTCAAATAGTGGTTGGTAATTGAGAAAGTGGTTGGGAGGATAATTGAGGATTAAATGGGCATGGGTTAAAGCTGCCAAGTTCTAGAAGGTAGACCAAGACTGTTGGATGCAGTCAATCCTAGCCTCTGGTTCAATTTGTAAAATCTATAAAACATAGGATGCCTCTCATTGTAAGCAGTTAGAGTTTTTGTAGAAGGTTAGATTCTAGTTAGAGTTTTTGTAGAAAGTTAGATTTTAGTAGTTAGATTATTAGGAGTAGCATAGAACTGCTGCAGAAATTGTTGTAATAACAACTAAAATCAATATATGAACATTGATTCAGTGTTTGTTATTTTGGTTTTATTTTGTTTGCATGGTTTTCTTCCATCTTGTTAGAAGTAGAGTTCAACGTTTTAAATGGCAAAATGTGGGGGGTTTTTGATGCATTTCAGGTTCATACCATTGGGGACCTACTGATTGTAGGTCACCATGCATGGTTAGTCTGAACCTTACCTGTTCTTAGTTCAATCGTATGTATTCATCTTAGGCTGTGCCAGAGTTGGGTGCCTAGATGAGTATCTCCTGTCTGAAAAATCCTTCATCCCCTTGGAGATTGCACTATTCTTGTCGAGTTGTGAGGGTGTCTCTGGCGAAACAAGAATTGGTTTGTGGAAATCTGTCTACCTGCTGCATTAGCTGTTATCATCACTGTCCTTAGGTTTCCTAAACCCTTCCCTTTTGATTTTATTTAGCAGTCCAAGAATCGCAACATTTTTGGATGCAAACTAGCTTGTTGTAAACATAATGCCCCTTGTATTCCCAGCAAAACACATCAAATCACTGAGTTATCCCGCAGTCAAGAACTAGCATTTGGAACCTTGAGGTTGTCCCCATTGATCAATTTGAACAACATTAGGGATTCCTTATACAAGAGAGGATAGGATACTCAGCGAGAACATTCTATTCTGTGTTGACCAGAGAGAGTTGTAGCGATACAATTTTAGCCACGTCAATAGAGTGGTTTACTTGTGAGTAGTTGAGATGTCTCAATTCAAAAGTATTGTTGAATAGTTAGGACATACTAATATGTTCGGTTGGATGTGTCTTGGGTGAGTGAGAAATTTTGGCGGAGCCACTTCATTAGATTTCTACATGGGCTATTGTGTTAAGTCCATGTAGTGTTATGTCCCTTGTTTGGATTGTGTAATAAGGGTTTGGGGGGGGGGGGGTGATATTGGAATTTCAACATTACATCTATCGTATAGTTTAGGTTAGAATATATTGAATAATAATTAGAGTGTTAGATTTGTTAGTATTGAACAATGTTAGTAGTTATTTTGGAGTTACTTTCTTGTAAGATAGTTTCGGCAGCTTTTGTGCAAGAGTAAATGGCTTCATAAGTATGTAATTTTTTTCTTGAATGAATGAATCAAATCTATTTCTACATATTTAGAGTTATATCTCTATGTATTCATGGCTTAATAAACTTAGTCTTATGCTCATGATTTCAGTTTTTACCAATTCATCCCAACATGGCTTGTGTTGATGTGTTTTTTAGGACACCTTGAACACAGAATAAAATACCAAGTATTCTATCCTCTCTTGAGCAAAGATTCCTCATATGCTAAAGAATATGATCAAATGAGACGACTCCAATGTTTACAATGTGAACAATCGACTTTAATGCTTTGGATAGACTCAGTAATGTATGATGTGATATTGTTGGAATCACAAGGGGACTTATGTTTATGAACACAAATGGAACGTGGAATCTTACCTAACTTGGAAATAAAGATAAAAGGAGATAGGGGTTAGGAAATCTAATCTAATCCTAGGAACAATGATAATAAAGGGGGATGCTTTGGTAGACAAATTCCATAATTAAGCCTTGCTCTGCCATGCAGAAACAACTACAAAAAACTGATGTAATCTTCAAAGGATAACAAAAGGTTTTCATACTATGAACATTCATTCAAGTACCCAATGTTGATGCAATTCAAATATCCACAATCAAACCAGTGCTTAACGAGGTTCAGCCCAACTTTGCATTGTAGCTTACAATCAACAAACCACAAAAAGTATGAATCGGAATTCCATCACATATCATTACACTTCTCCATTATAATCAATGAACTTTATCTAAACTTGAGAAGTAACAAGAAACCATGCAACATGTAGAAACACTACATAGAAATCCACCATGCTTCAATGAAAATCATGTATTAATTCCAACAAGTCTTGGCAACAACTTCGAGTTTTCTCCTACTTTACTACTACTTTTATTCGTAACTATTAACCTTTACAAATGAGATGACTGAGCCTTATATAGAGGTCTCAATACAATTAAGTGGCTTAGATCGATTCAAGATCAACGATTGAGATTACATGATAAAACCCTAATTAGGGTTAGCTATAACTAACTTCATTCGACCAATGATAAAATTAAATTGTTAAGGACACATGTCCATTTTAAATTCAAACCAATAGGGAAATAGGTTAGGTATGTGAATGAACTCCAATGCAGTGCCATGTGTCACTTGCTCCCTCCTTGGATGAATCAGGTTCAATGAACTTGGACTTCTTGATTTGGAACAACTTGATTGGTTGAATGATGACTAGGATGCCACCTCAGTTTGCCATGTAAATCATTAGAAAGTGTTTGTGATTGAGCAATATCTCTTGATACTCAACATTAACCAATTGCTCAATGTGATGAAGATGATGGGGGATATTCCCAAATCGCATCATCTTGATCAAGTCAACCTTCTAACTTTGCTTAACTCTTCTGAAACTATCTTCTTGATCACACTTGTTCTTTCACCTTATTGTCCGGGAATTCTTCTTGTATTGTTCCTATCTTGCCTTCATCTTCATCATGTCACAAGTTTGTCTTTCCTTGGTGTACTTGAATTGTGGAATCTGTCACAATGTGTATCCTGACATTTCCTTCATTGATTCTCTTTGATCTTGAAATTCCTTGATGTAATTCCTAACTTCATGATGTGGGATCCTTTGTGTTCACTATTCTTGTCTTTGATTTTCCTATCCTTATTATATCCTAAATTTGTTTCTTCCTCTTTTGTTTGCCATCATTGTGAAGTTCTCTCCATGCTCTAAATTTGAGATGTTGATATCCTCCTTTGCATTGTAAAGTTTCCTTGAAATGTGGAATGTGTTTTTGATGTCTTCATCTTTACTTTTGGAACTCTTGGTCTTGAAAGTCTTTGATTTATTTGACATTGTTGTAGAGTCCTGTTGTGACCATTTCACACATCGCCCCATTAGAATGGGGACCCCCTCTTCTTGCTTTGTTTTTGCTTTCTCTCTACTTGTTCTTCTCTCTGTTTTAGGGTTTTGAGTGAGTGAGTTGTTTGCCTGGGCTAGGGCTAAACCTTAGGGGTTCTTTTAGATGTCATTTAGGCTGAGTCCAGTCGAATTTTGGAGAATTGTTAAGTTTCCTCCCGAAGAATTGAGATGATTGAAGTAAGGTAAGCCTTTCAGGGGAGTCAAATAGGTCTCAAGTTAGGTCTAATAAAGGTTTTTAGGGTAAAATCCAATTTTGACTAAGTGTTAGCATTTTTGAAGGAGAAATTGTGTGTTCTTGCCTTGGTGAGTTTTGATCAATTTTTGAAGTAAGATGATGCTTGAAACAGAGAAATTGCTCCTGACCCTCAGAGAGGGCCTAGGGCGAATTTTATCCTAAGTGCAATTTCTTGTTTTTGATGGATTTGCTAACTGGTTCCTGGCCTTGAAAATGACTTGACCTTGCCTTGTGAAGTGATTAGAGACTTAAATTTGAAGCAGTTTGGCCTAAAAGGGTAAAATCGCTCCTGACCCTTGCTGAGGGTCCAGGGCGAAAATATTGTTTAAGTCATATTTGTCACTGACTTTTCTAACTTGTTTTGTGCAGGGTCTCCCGGAAGGAAGATTGAACGTCACTGAAGGCGATTGAAGTTTTGAAGGCAGGAAAAGTGATGATTTTTGGCCTAAGAGAGAAAAATCGCTCCTGACCCTCAGAGAGGGCCCAGAGCGAGATTTTTGATTTCCTTCATTTTGCAATGGAAAGAGACCAAGTTTTGATCATGAATGGAAAATAAGTGCCTTTCTCCACCCACTTGAAGAAGTTTTGACTAGAAATGATGAAGGACCTTGTTGAAAACAGGAAAATCGCTCCTGACCCTCAAAGAGGGCCCAGAGTGAAAAATCTTGTAGACGTCATTTCTAGCCTTATTTGATCGATTTGAGATGTCAAAGGCATGGTGAAGGATGAAGTGAGCATGATAAAATATCCAGACTTGATTGAATATGATGAATTGAAGGAGTTTTGCCTAGGAAAGGTAAAATCGCTCCTGACCCTCAGAGAGGGTCCAGAGCGATTTTCTTTGTGTGCACATTTTTTGACCTTTCTTGGACATAATTTCATATTCATAGCGTGAAGCAAGGCGACATCTTCCTTAGCAAAGAAATTTCGAGATGAAAAGTGAAGCATTTTGGTCCAGGTAGCAAAAATCGCTCCTGACCCTCAGAGAGGGTCCAAAGTGAGATTTTCAAAAATGCACTATTCTTGCAAGAGCAAAGTGATTTTTATGATTGGAAGGGATGAAGGAAAGCATGTTCTACTTGTTGAATATAATTTGGATGATCAACAAAAGAGGAAATCAACCCAAAATGAAAAAATCGCTCCTGACCCTCAAAGAGGGCCCAGGGCGAAAAACCTAATATAGGAACTTTTCATCCAAGTTTGAGGAAAGCCAAGGTTAGGCATGGGTTTGAAATAATGTTTAAATTGCCTTGAAGTGAAAAGAGATTGTTGAGAGTCAGTATTTTGAAGGCAATTACAAAAATCGCTCCTGACCCTCAGAGAGGGTCCAGAGCGATTTTCCAGGATTCTCTCCTTTGTTTGAGGAATTGAGACAAAATCTTGTGTGGATAGGAAGATGTGATGTTTTGTGCCTTAGAGGCGATTTGGAATCCAAAAGATGAAAGAATATGCCTAGAATGAAAAAGTCGCTCCTGACCCTTGCTGAGGGCCCAAGGCGAAAATCACAACAAATGCATGTTTTCTTCAAAATGGTGCTAAGGCAAGGTTAGGATAAGGCGAAGAGACCTCCAAATGCATGATGAATAATGTTTTGCTCTTGAAACTTGATGATTTTGGTCACAAATTGAAAAATCGCTCCTGACCCTCAGAGAGGGCCCAGAGCGAAAATGTTGGAAATCCTCATTTTACCTTGCAACAACGAAGCAAATTTGGATGGAGTGGGTAAAGAAAGATCATTGCCTAATGACGAATAAAGTTTTAATGGGAAATGATGGAGAATTAAGCCCAAAATGCAAAAATCACTCCTGACCCTTGCTGAGGGTCTAGGGCGAGAAATTTGGAAGGATGATTTTATTGCTTATTTTGAAGGCATTAACACGATCTAGCTTGATGGAGAGGTGTTTTAATGAGGAAATGAAGATCTTTTAGTCAAAAAATGAAAAATCGCTCCTGACCCTTGTTGAGGGTCCAGGGCGAAAAACCTCAAAATCACACCTTTTCTCCAAAATTTGATAAAGCTAAGTTTGCAAGTCAGTGAGAGGGCCTAGTTGAAATGTCTTGAAGAAGTTTTGGATGTTGAAAAATAATAATCATGAGCAAAAAATAGAAAATCGCTCCTGACCCTTGCTGAGGGTCCAGGGCGAAATTGCCTCTAAGGACATTTTTTCCTCCAAAATTGTTGATGAGTTAACTCTACAGTGCAAGGAAATGGATTTTGGGAGTGACATTGAAGGGTCAACAATCAAGTTGAGGTGGATTTTAGCTAGAAAATGAAAAATCGCTCCTGACCCTTGCTGAGGGTCTAGGGCGAAATTTACACTTCCACCTATTTCTCCTCACGCAAAATGTCAAAAGTGAAGTGCAACACATTTACTGGATATCAATTTACCCTCTAGGAGATTTTCAAGTCAAGATGCGAAGTATTCAAGGCTAAAATTGAAAAATCGCTCCTGACCCTCAGAGAGGGTCCAGGGTGAAATCATCATGGAGTTTAATCAAGCCTTGTTTTAAAAATTAATATTCTCCAAATTGCACTTGATCGCCAACATTGCTAATTTTGAGGCATTTGGAAAATTAAAATTAAATTAGCATTAAATTAAAAGCATTTTTGGCATTTAATAAATTGATTTTAAGCCTTAGAAAATCGAACTTCTATTTTGGAGGTATTTAAAATTAATTTTTATTAAATTAAAATTAAATATGAAGCGCTCAAGGCACTATTTTGATTTATTTTGCCAAGTTGGCCCCCCTTTTTTGGAATTTTATTTATTTTTAAACTCCTTTTTTGCCAAGTCGGCCTAGAGGGAGCAAAGGGGTGAGCACTCTATATATTGGAGGAGTTTTTTTCACATTTCAAATCACTCAATCATTGCCTTAAGTGCGAAATTGGAGAGCTAATTGGAGGTGCAAAATTTGGTTTGCTCGGAGCGAATTTCTTTCAAGTATTGAAGACTAGAAGGAGGTGGAGTTTATTCTTTTCCAAGCTAGAGGAGGCGCAATTCATTCAAGAGAAGGCTTTGATCTACACTTTGTCTAGCGAAATTCATCTATTTTTACATCATTTCTTAGAGTTTAATACTCAAGAGGAGGTATGGCGAAATCATCTTAACACCCTTGTAGAAGATTTGATTTTTGAACATTTATTTTGGAAAACCTAAGTATTGCATGGTTGATTAGGAAATGATAACTCAAGACTTATCATGAAGTTTCCTAATTAAAAAATCTTAAGTCTTCCTTTTAAGTCTAGATTTCTACACTTCAAGTTATATTACTAATTGTGAAATGTTGTGTAGGTGTCAAGATGGCGACTCCAAAGGCAGGAGCATCCACTAGTCATCCGGCTCTCATCAAGGAAGATCAGAAGAATGACGAATTGGAGACCAGGATCGTGTCCAAATGGAGCAATATCGGAGATACCAACTTGGGAAACTTCAATGTGAAGAAGTTTCGAGAGGTCCCCTACATTGGCAAGCCATCACCTATTGCGAAGAGGATAATTGAAAGTGGCATCATCAAGGCGACAGGTTTCCCTCCAGCAGTCCAGTGTCATGAGCTAATGATCGAGTGTGCCCGCCATTATGACTCACAATCAAGATCGATCGTATCCAAGGAAGGGAACACCTTGGCTTATCTTTCAGAGGAGGCTATAAGTGAGGCTCTCCATCTTCCAGAGCATAAAGATATGATTTACAAAAGTTTAGAAGGAGCCAAGTCGATGTACGAAGATGATCCCGACACCTGTTTGAACCTCATCAACAAGAATTGGTTGCTCAAAAGTCGTCCTCGCTTGAACAAGATTCCCAACACACCGCATAGGATCAACTTCCAGGAGTACAGAGATTTGATAACTTTGCTCAATCGAGTTACAGGGGCTCCTCAAGCCTTCTACTTCGAAAGGTGGATGTTCTTCTTCATTCAAGTGATAGTCCAAGGAAAAGGAACGCTTCATTGGGCCAGGATTATTAGCAACAGCCTGGACGTACAGTTGAGAAGACTAAGGCCTACCAAGTCGTTCCACATGAGCTCATATGTCATATATGCCTTGATCAGGAGTTTCGAGTATGCAGAGCTACCTCACAAAGGAGTGATTGGAAGAGGACCCGGAGAAGTGAGAGTTTGTGACTCTTATGTTCATCTGCATCATCTACCTGGAAGTGACTGCAAGTTAGTCAATGATACCTTCACGATGAATATCACTAGGATATTGCAAGGCGGGATTCACAATCGACTATCTCTGGATGCACAAGAGTTTGTGAAAAGGTATGGTGCATGGTTCATCCAGTTTCAAAAGTTTACATACATCAGAGTTCATGGGTGTCCTTCACCTCCCTACATGTTGCCGAGATATCCGACAGACAGAATAGTGTTACTTGAGGTAACCAGACAGTTGGCAGCTTGTGCAAAGGTATCCAGACACAAGCATGGAAATGGAGTTCCCGTACCTATCATATTGGGGAATTTAGTTGAGGTATGTCCTAATACTCAAGCTTCGGAGGATGTAGAGAAGGAATTAGCCTTGTATTCATTCACCTTCTTTGCCCCGTGGGAAAATTTTGATCCTTATGGTTATATGGAGGAGACAGTTGCTAGGAAGTACGGACATGAGTTTCAGGTGGAAGACTTTTGGATGAATCTCTCAAGTGATTTAGAAGTTCAAAGGAAGATGCATTCCAGATTGCCTTTAGATTTCAGCAGAAAATGCAAGGTTTACAGAGTAGCCGATCAGGCCCAGGACAATGGCAGATACCTCCAGTCATCCTATGACAAAGAAGATAAGAGAGTGAAGATAGATTGGAACGAGCCAGAGATTTTGGACTTGAGAGCTTTGATGGCTCCGGTTTTATCATGTACTCGCAGATGGGTGGACGTACAACATCAGAAGTTGAGAGAGCAGAACGTACCAATGACTTTTACTTTGGAGGAAAGACCAGAAGAAGGAGGAGCAAGCGTGAGTGAAGACACTTCTCATCCTAGAGGCGCAAAGAGGAAAGAAAGACCTGAGAAAAGAGAATCTTCCAAGAAGAAGCAGGAGGCCAATCGAGATCGCCCATCAGGCACATCTTCTCGACATGGAAAGAAGGCAAGTCAAGCTGAAGGTCAAGAGAAGATGGTACCTGAGGTTGATGAATCTATGGAATCCATGGTACAGAATGATAAGCCAGAGAAGGGACAGACACCTCAACTTTCATCAAGTCAATCTCCCCAAATTGATGAGCTACAGGAAGATCAAAGAAATGATGATGAAGCGACATCTCCTCTCCGAGAAGATGAATTACTACTTAAAGAATACAAGTTAGAGAAACAAGATCCGCCATCCCGGATTGGTTGAAAGAGAGATTGACAAGGGTGATTGTGATTGAAGAAGAAGAAAATGTAATTGATTTGGAGAGCCTTATAGGAAATTCTCAAGAGATAGCAGAAAAGAAGAAGGCCACCAAGATGTCCAAGGTGATAAGAGATGAAGCAGGATCCAGGAAATTGCAAATAGCTACACCAGTAGTGGACAAGTATGAAGGTGAAATTCTTATGGATGAGTATGACATAGAAACATTTGAGCTCGGTCCACTCACTTCTAAACAGGCGATGGATGAGGCAATTGATTCATTTGAAGCACTTAAGGACAAACTTAAGGAAGAAGTGGAAAAGAATAAGAAGCTTGAGAGAGAGGTTGGTGCTTGGAGAGGCTACTTTAGTCATCTCAATCAGCCCTCGAGACATCAGGATCTAGCAATATCTCCTGTGCAAGCACTTCCCCTTGAATTAGTTAGCGAAGCAGAAAGGGTCAAAAGCTTGGTTCAGCTTATGAGCTCTTGGATTGATAAATCCCACATGGTAGCCATTGAATTTGCAACAAGGATGATGAAGACAATTCATCGAGCTATCCAGGTCCTTGAGATTATTCATAATCTATTGATAACTGTAGCCGCTTTTGCTCACACTAGAGATGTTATCATTCCTGTCCTGCAAGTAATAAGGCAAACACCAAGACGGATCCTGGCACAAGAAAAGATAATGGATGGAGGAACTCATAACCTACTACAGTGGTCAGCTCTGGTCCAGATGAAAGAGGTCTTTTTTGAAGACATCAACACCAAATGTAGTCAAGTTGAAGGTGTCATCCATCCAATTCAGGATAAAGTGTTTGAAGTATTGTGTACCATCCTTGGCCGACGAATCGAGATTGAGACAGATGTGGACATCCAAGAGTTGGAGGATAGAATCAAGGTCATCTTTTGCAAAGAGGAAAATGTCATCACAAATGAGCAACAGGACCTGATGTTCACTACCATGCTCCTGATTGAGAAGATCAAGGAACTCGAACCTAGATGGGAAACAACTCTTCTCACTACTTTCGATCAGGTCATTCACTTGGAGGAACGAATGAAGAATCTTCCTGAGATTCCCATTGCTGAGATTGAAGGAATTGTGTCCAGATTTGTTGGATATGCTAAGAAAGAGCATAGGAAAGGGAACGAGGTTCTAGAAGAAAGGTTGTTATAGGATGATGTGGCATCTTAATTATCATTGGTCTATGTTTCCTCAACTTTTGTGCCAATTAAATATTTGGCTATGCATTTAATAATGTTCATCTAAAAGGGGAACTTTTTGTAACAAACCCTAATTAGAGTTTAGGTGTCAAAATCTCAGCCATTGATCTTCTTTCGATCTGGGCCGTTCATTGTAATTGAGGATGCTATATATACCCTCACTCATTTTCATTTTGTCATTAGATCAGATTAGAAAATTAGAAGAAGATATTAGAGATTAGAAGGGCTTAGAGAGAAAGTTATTGTGTAGCAAGATTGAGTAGTGAAGAAAGAATTTTGAACAATTGTTGTCCATTTGGCTTTGAGATCAATAAAATATTGAAGTTATGGTGTTTTATTGCAATACTTGTGGCTATCTTCATCGTTGTTTATCTTCTTGAATCATTCTCAGTCGAAGTAGTATTTAAGTTTGAAGGACTAAGTGTTGTGCTTGATCTTTGGTGAGATTCGTATCCAAACCATTAGCTTCTTACTGATTGTAAGGACGCCTTGTGTGGTCAACTGGAGATATTGAGATTGCTTGAACATTCAATCATTATTGAAATATTGATATGTATCTTTATGATAATATATATAGTCTTTGATGATTTGAAAATCACTAAGTACCTTAGAAGATCGCATCAATTCCAGTAAAGTTGTAATCCCTTGGCAATACTGAAATTGGTAGAATCTTACCAAGTCTAGCCTACATTGAGTCATTCTTAGTATTAGATTAGAATTCATCTCTTGAAAACCCTATCTTTTGATCTTTTTTGAGAATTTGTTAGTATTAGGAAAAATCCTGTTCCTGCAGTCGAGTGAGAGCAACACGGACCAGCTTTCAAAGTGCGTAAGACCCGTTGAAGAAACAACATTCACAACGACCACTGGTGCTTATCCATACGTAGAGATCCTACAGTGAAGAACCTTGAAGTCACCCTGATTGATCCTTTTCGCGATATCTTCAGCATTCAGAGGCTTTACTCAAGAGAGGATAAGGTACCCTTGGGTATTTTATTCTGTGTTTGATAGTGTACAAAATACACGTCAACAAGTCCTTATGTTGATCTTGGATTTCCAAAGGTCAATGCAATCTTTCCTTGTAGAGCGATATTGTCTTGATCCATTTCTCATGTTCTTGCTTAGGTGTTTTTGGATGTGGTGAAGGTATCCTTCTTGCCTTGAAACTCTTTTGTTATGGTTCAGTCCTTCGTTCAAGTTGTGAAGGTCCTATTTCCACTCTCCATACGCTCCCTCTTGAAATTGTTCATCTTGTCCTTCATATTTGGTGTCTTCTTTCCTTGTTCATCCTTAGTTTTCCTTGCAAAGATGCAAAATACCTTGAGTTATAAATAGAAATGGAATTCTAATTTGAAATAGAATGCAACTTAAAAGGATATAATAATTCCTTGACTTACACCTAAACCATCTCAAGAATTGAAAAATATTCGTGGTAATTAGTCCTCAAGAAGAAATTGATAAACTTCATAAAATCCTATACTTTTTATGTTTCACCTCAAAATTTAACATTTATAAGGTAAAATCAGAGGCAAATTTTTACTATGCACAAGAGAAACTCCTTATAGATGGCAATTCTCAAAAATCTCTCTTACAAATGAGAGGCAAATGGGTTTATATAGTCTCAAATGAAATGAAGGGCCAAGATTTATGTAGAATCAAGGGCCAAGATCTTGCCAACTCTACCCTAAAATAACCCTAATTAGGGTTTGCAACAAAAAAAAGAGGTCCAATAGGATGACGCCTAGTTAGAAAGCAAGCAATCTTGTAGAAGATTTCGTCCCGCATCCCTCTCTCTAGCTGCATATTCCATTGATTTGGCTAAGACTTGAAGGAACACAATGGACCACTGAGAGGGGGGTGAATCAATGGTAATAAAAAAACTTTAACTTTCTAAGAGATCATTAAACTATGAGCAGAGATACTGAAAACATTTGCACTCACACACAAGGGAAACACAACACAAAATGTACGAGGAAAATCCACGGTGGGGAAAAATCTCGGTGAGAAATATTGCTGGAGTCTACTGCTCCAATCCAACCTCACAATGAAATCTGATTACAATGTTTAGGGTACCAACCCAAGGAGCACCAACCCCTGAAGTTTATGGTTACCGACCCAAAGAAGCACCAACCCCTAGCTTTATGGGTGCCAACCCAAATGAGCACCAACCCCTATACAATGTAATCTTCTAATTGGCTGGTTGCACCGCCATACTGCTGTAGAAGTTCTTACACTCGCTAGATAAGCGGAAGGGGCTGGCTTGCCGCATGGTATTGTATTTGAGATTTCATTTCCAGCAGTTATTTGAGCTAATGATCCCGTTGACACCGTATGCTGTCACCCTCCCATACTGGGCTCTTGGTGATCAAAAAGTGAAAGGGTTACTTTCAGCATTACCTTTCTGCGCAAGTTTGATTATTCTAACCTTAACGGGTGAATTTTATTGTGTTAAAAATTAAAAAAAAATTAAGGGGGATATTACAATGGAATCAGAGCTAGTTTTCCTGCCAGCCTGTGTGTTCAATTGATCAAAGCATAAGTTCTCCCTGCCATCCTGTTGGGTCGTGGTTTTCTTGGTTGCATATCAGAGTTTGGAAGAATGTCTACAATAGATAAGTCTGTGAGTTAATGCAAGGATTGATTAATTTGATGAAGGATCCAGATATTAAAAGGGGGTTCGTAAAGGTTCTTGCAAAATCCAAACATAAGGAAGAATCTGAAAATAATATCTTTAACACAAAGACAAATGATAGAGTTGGTGCTTTGACACATAACTTTGAGATAGTGCTTCATGAAGACTCTTTGGTGATGCATGCAACTACTGATGATGAGGTTGTCATTCAAGAAGAAGAAAAATCAGTAGTTGCGGTTGTGCATGATGAGCTCCTTAATGTTTCTTATGGAGCTTGTGATGGTGTTGAATCCACTCATGTGCTTCCAGAGGAAGAGAAGATGAAGATTAAAGAAGGTACTATAGAACCGGCTATGTTAGATCAGCCACAAGGAGGTGTGAATTCTTTTGGTTCCCCTCTAAATGAGTCTAGCATTGTTTCATCACCTTCACCTTATCTTGGCAAGGAGTCAAACCATAGTTTGGGATCTGTTGAGTATGATGATGTTCACCAATTAGCTAAAAATGATGATGAGGCAAGCTTTGAAGAGGAGGTACATGAGACTTGGGGCAGCCTTGGAATCACTGCTGAAAGGTATGACAAAGATTCTGATTTTGGTATTCATCATAGCAGCAGTTCACTTTCTTTGGAAAATCAATTTGTGGTTTCCAATGATAACCCATTGTTTGAGATGGGTATAGAGAAGACATATGACAATCCACTCTTTGAATGGGAAGATGGAACATCACTTGATTCTAGCATTGCTCTTGGTGAGAATAGCAGTGTGTGGAAACCAAGAGAAGATTCAAGATCTAAGTTAGATGATACTTGGAGCTATGGTGAGCACTTTTTAACTAAACAAAGTAATCATCCTTTTAGCATTTGGGATCCAGGTGTAAAAGAAACTAAGTTTGAAGAGGATCCAACATGGGATGAATTTACATTTTATCCTAATATTGTATTGGTTTTAAAGAACAATGTTTACATGGAAGATGGCATTGATGGTGTTGATGACATGACTGATTTATCAATGCATGTTGCTGATCTTGAGCATAGACATAGTGGCCTTGTGAATTCATTGTTGAGGGTGATAAAGAAGAGCACATGTGATTTGTGACAGCCTAGAAGACTTTGATGCCCAGTGTGATAGTTGTGATTTTGGTATTCATTATAACAACAATACATTTGCCTTGCATGATTATGATTGGAAGAATGAATTGTTGGTGTCTGCTGAAAATGAAATACACACTATATCTAGATTGGATGACATTAGAAGCCTAGTTGAAAAATTCATCTGCAAGACACCAAGAGACCAATGTGAACAAAATGTTCCCCTTGCTGATTTGCACATGATCAAGAACACAATGGAATGAATAAAATTGGTTTTCTTACACATAATGCATGATAGAGATGTTGCCACCAAGTTTGCAGATGAAACTTTGTCTTTGAATAAGCAATTGAGGGGAGAGGTTGGTGAGCTCACCATTGAGCTTGATTCCACTAGGCTTGCTTTTAAAAGTGTCCAAGAGACACTTCTTGAAGCAAATGATCAGCTCTATGAGGCCAAACATTTAAGAGAGCAAGAGAATAGAGAAATGGCCAAGGAGATCAATCAGGTAATGGAGGAACTTGATTGCATTTAGGAGGAGTATGAACTTACTCTTTGTCCCCTAAGGTCAGAAAAACTGATTTTGGAGTAGCAAAATGTTTGGGTGGAGCATGACTATGATAGTAATCAGCAGGTTGATAATCTGTTGTTTGATAGAGATGCTATTTGGACATTTGTTAATCCACTTTTCAAGTTTGATGTGGGAATTCCTTTTGACTTTAGCGATGAGGGTGGATCACATTGCAGAGTTTGGGACATAGGTGCAATTTGCAACCATGAGATATTGTTTCAAAATTGGAGCATTGATCAAATGCATACTTTTGGGCATCTTCTTTGGAAAAGAATGGATCAGATTTTGGCTTGCTGATTGGTTGCAGATTAGTTACTTTAGTTTATGGTTTTTTCTCATTCAAGGGAGTTGGTTCAATTTCTTTGGTCATGCAGGTAATGGTTTTCAATTGGAGATTGCTTGGAGGTGTTTTCTAGTGACCTTTGATTTATTTTTGAGCATTGGAATGCTCAACTTTCATGCTTATACTTGGAAAATTCATTGGTACTACTGTTCTCATCTATGTAGAGCACTGCAATTAGATTGTACTTCATTGATTTCAATCATCTACATCAGTAGTTATTGTTTATTTCAGACCTTCCAAACTCAAGGAGTTCTCTCTATGAAGGTTTATGTTGTAAACTTTAACAGTTTACCTCCAAAGTTGGTCCAAGATAGTGAACTTCTTTATGCTATGGCTCATATTTCAGAGAACCTTGGAGTTGTGACAATGAGCATTAGCACTACTATCCACAATCTGATCAACTTACACATGAGTTCAGATTTTGATCAACATATGTGTTTGATGGTTCCTTTTGCTCATCAACTAGTGGATTGGAAAGATATTCTGAGCAAATGATGGTTCTATGTGGAGTTGGAGTCACTAGAGAGGATATTTCCAGCCTTGGACGTGAGCAGATGTGTTTTTTTGGATGACAATTTCCTGTGTTGCAGTAGCTGTTCATCTTCTTGGATGCTGTTTTCCTAAAATCAGATCTCAAGTCAATCATTTCAGACTTGGTGGGCTGCTTTTGTACTCTTTTCCAGACTTCACATTCTCCTGGCAGGGCAGATTTATGGTTTCAGATGAGAGGTATGGCGAGTTGGGGCAATCAGTATCTGTGTATGAGAAGTGTTCAAGCTCTAACTAGTGGTTATCTTTATGCTTTCTCTTCTACTTATGATTGGGGCAACGAACCTTTGCTTTCTTTGGTTCTTCATTCTGAGGTTCTTGGAGTGGGAATTGTAAGAGTTTTTAGAAGTCTCCATGGTTTTGTCAGAATAATTCTGAGGAAGCATAGTAGATTCATGTGCAGATATGATTATGAGTTTGTTGAGCTCTTGCAAAGGAATGCTTTCCTCTTTGCAAGAAGATTTGGAGATGTCACATTGGCAGTTGTGGCTCTGTTAGATACCATATGGAGATGTGTTGTGGAGTTTGATCGTGAGTTGAATAGACTTTATTTTCTATTGCCCAAGCTTGTGATAGACAGTGACATTGTTGATATTGATTACTTAGAGCCTTATGGGCACGAGATGCTGCATGATATTGATTTCAGTCCTTCAGGATTTTTCAGTGTGAGTATCATGGATGGTAACATTTTGGAGTCACAAGGGAGGATAGTGCAATTTTGGCATGATGTTTTCACTGATGTGATCAAAGTGGCGTAGCATCGGAAAGGTGGGTTGTTCTTGAGATTGTCATGGGACCCTGGGATCGTACTTGCTTGGGTGTGGATTAGTTTGAAATTTTCTGGAGTTGTGGTGGCATTGCTTGAGGACAAGCAATTTTGGGAAGGGCGGACTGTAATGTCCCCTTTTCTGCTCTAGTTTGTTTTGGGGTCTGTTGGCCAATTTTGAGACCCGTTGGTCAGTTAGAGGCAGAATTAGGGTTTCCCATTTTCTAGGAGGATGCTTTGGCAGTTTTGATGGCTTGCATGTTGGAATTTTATAGTTTTGATTTTGGATCCTTCTGGGTTTTCAGAGAGCTTCACAATGGTGTGACATGCAACTGAATCTGAGGACTTTTCCGAACTTACTATTTTTAGTAAGTGGGGGCGAGGACAACTTATTTTTCTGGGTTTTCAGAGAGCCTTGCGATGGTGTGATATGCAAACGAATCCGAAGACTTTTTCCGGACTTACGATTTTTAGTAAGTGTGACGACTGCTCAGAATGTGGTTAAAATCACTTTGGAAACACTTACTATTTTTAGTTGTATGCTATTTTTAGCAGTTCTATTTCTAGCAGGATGTCAGCAGGCCTGTTCAGATGGCTATTTCCGGTAGGTTAGTTTGAGCAGTTGGTCTTCCAACATTTTTGGTGCTATTCTTGGCAAGGGTTCTTCAACTCAGTTCAGTGACTATTTCTCGCAGGACAATTCTCTTAGCTTGTTTCCCCATACCCTTGGAGCTTGTTTTGGTAGGTTCAGTATTTGATGAAAAATTGTGTTTTAAATTAAATTATAACTCAAGGCAAAGGTTGGACGATTTATTTAAAAGGGATTGCTTAAGTTATATTGATACCTAAGTCATTTCCTTAAGTATATGTGGGCGATTTTTGGTTGAGGAAAATATTTTATAAGTGAATTATTGTTAAGGCAAGATGGACACCTTAGGAGGAAAAATAAGACAATTTTATGATATAATTCACTTTATTCTTTAAATGCCATAATACACTTTATCAATGTATTTTTTATAAAGTGAATTTGCCACCAAGTAATGGGCGATTTTGGAGAAATGAAATGAAATGCAAATTAAGGAAATTGGAATGTGGTTGTTTAATCCCATATTGAAGGGAAAAGAAGTTCGACTCGAGGAGGAAGTTATAAATATGTGCCTTGGCCTTCATTTGGGACTATCCAAGAATTTTTTTATAATGAAATGTTGCCAAAATGCAGAGTGAAAGCTTTGGGGAACGCTTACTTCCTAGCCATAGCTTGATTTCTTGCTTGCAATACAACTAGTCGAGCTAGAGACTGCTCTTCATTCAGAGGAGTGGATTGAAGATAATGTTGCAGATTTATGTATTAGTTTTCTGATTCAGGAGTGCCGTGTGTGGATTTTCAGTTTGCTGGTTTTGGTGTGGCTGTAGCATGTTTTAGTTCATAACTCTCAATTCGTGTGTCAGATCATTCTGGATACTTGCTCATTCATTTCCTATGCCTTGGGTGATTCATCTTGTAAGTTTTTATTGAATATCTTGGAGTATTGGATTTTATATAGTGAGTCGATCCTTTCAGCTGTAGGCGTCTTTGCTGGGAGGTGTTTGGGGTTGTGTGTTATGCTGATTCTGATTTGTTGGTGCCATTTTCTCAGTGTAGCCTTAGTCTCTTTAAGCCTAGGGCCTTTGGAGTTTGTTTAGAGATAATTTGAGTGTGTGGGGAGTGATTTAGAAGTGTTTGTGAGGATTTAAATGTTGCTGGTCTGTATTTCCAGCCAGTTGTTCATTCATATCAGATTTAGTTTTTTTGGGGGTTGAAGCCGGTTTTCAAGTGTGTGTCTATTGGTGTGTTGTGAAGAGTCTTGGTAATAAATTGCAGCTATTAGTTTGGGTTTCGGCATTTGAATATCCATGATGAATCATATTGTAATGCTGGTTAGTAGTACTAACAACAATTTATTTGAACTCTCTTAGTCCCACTACAGAAGTGGAAGAGGTTGGCCTTGCCGCCTAGTTTGGATAGTGATTCTAGTTATTTTGTAATCCATGTTTGCATTGTAAAGTTGATTAGTAGTACTAACAGCTATATTCTTGGATTGTTGCTCTTCGTCCTACTGCATAAGTGGAAGAGGCTGGCTTGCTGCCTTCTTATCTATTGTAACATTGTCCTCTTGTTGAATAAGCGGTTGAGTTGATTGCTATTCATTTCTAGTCCTCCTGCTACATAAGCGGTCAAGTGATTGTTGTTCTTTCAGTCTTATAATCTTCTAATTGGCTGGTTGCACCGCCATACTATTGTAAAAGTTCTTACACCCGTTGGATAAGTGGAAGGGGTTGACTTGCCGCCTAGTATTGTATTTGAGATTTCATTTCCAGCATTTATTTGAGCTAACGATCTCCTTGACACCGTATGCTCTCACCCTCCCATACTGGGCTCTTGGTGATCAGAAAGTGAATTGGTTATTTTCAGCATTTCCTTTCTGCGCAAGTTTGATTATTCTAACCTTAATGGGTGAATCTTGTTGTGTTTAAAATAAAATAAAAATTAAGGGGGATATTACACCCTAGCTCTGAGCACCCACTCAAATGATTATAATGAGTATAGATTTCAATACAAATTAGGTACCTTGTTGCAAATGAGGTTTTGCAACACCTTGTTGTTCTGCTCTCTCTTTGATCTCTTCTTCTCTGTTCTCTACCCTTTGTCTTCTCTGCTCTGTTCTGCTATGCTTTGTTTTGCTCTGCACATTCTATTTGCTGGTCTCTGTTGCACCCTCTCTCACTCTCTTGTCTGCACACACTTCTTTCTCTGCCTCGGTCCTGCACTTTCTAGTTTTCACCACCTTCTTGTTGATTGCCTTCTTCTTTTTACCTTTGTGCTCTTCTCTATCTGCTCTCTGCTCTTTCTTTTGGCTCCCTCTTATCCTTTCTTCATCTTATGATCTTCCTGCATGCAGTCTTTTCTGCAATGTTAGATCTGCACTGTCATCGTGTTATTGACACCTGCGGGAGCTACTTCTCTAGACTCTCTCTCAGTTCTGTAGCCTCTACTTTTACAGTGCTTCTTCTCATGCACACCAATCACACACTCTCTACTTCACACCTCTCTCTTTTCTCTTGTTTTCCTATTCTCTGCTTCTGCTTCTTGTTGCCTTTGATCTCCTTTTTCACTTTCAGATTTTTCTGCACACAAGTTTTCTGTAGTGTTATTGACAACCTCGACTTTGTGTTATTGATACCTGCGGAATACGTTTTCTGTAGCCTCTTTAGTTCTCTCTCCTCTACTTTTTTTTTCCAATCTCTATATCATCTTCTTTTTACAGAGCTACTTCTTTTCCACACCTACCGCACACACTCTCTCTAACTACTCCTCAACTACCCACTAACTTCACTTAGTGGTAATCTATGTACAGTTGAGAGTTTCCCTCCAAACTGATATTCAGAAAATCTTCTCGAGCCACTAACAAATCTGTCATGCTGGTAGATTGGATGCCATCATTCATTGCACCATCTTTCATCTTCAAAATGATCTCTGGACTCAGATTACTATCTTTAGTAATCTTCACCTAACTGTAGCTGTGATGTCTTGTCAATTGGAGGTATTTCAAATCTTTTTCATGGCAGTGATATCTTCTTTCTGAGCTTCTCAAGCTGCTAAATGATTTTGCCTAAGTTACCGAATCGGGTACGGATACGGGTACGGGTACGTAGTTTCGGTACGCGGATACGGCAATATTTTTTGGAGGAGGTTGGGTACGTTTTGGGTACGCCTCTTTAATAAACATCTGAAATCATAAATATATCCATATTTAATACCTAAAACTTTAATGTCATAATAATATAGATTTATATTATATTAAATTTATAATTTTATTAACTATTATCTTAATACCATATTAATATAAAGTTATTTGATATTATTTAGTTTTTAAACATGTTAAATATTAATAATAAATATTTACAAAATAAAGTAGAACTACTTAATATAAATGCTACTTAATAGGTCATTCATAAAATAAAACATGCATGAAAATAATATAAATAAAATTAACAATAAATATTAAATAATATTTAATTTAATATTAATTCATATAATTTAATATAACTAATTTAAGTTTAAATTTAATAAACAATAGAATTTATTAAAATAATTTTAAGCTTCTTAAGGTTAATAATAATAATAATAATAATAATAATAATAAATGATATTAAATTTAATAAAATTCTAATAAATCAAAAACCTAAAATTAAAGTTAAACTTATATAGAGTAATTAAAGGAGAATAAGAAAACACTTCCGCACATTTGTTTTAATCTCCGACTATCCCGACGGGAGGCTATTCGAATGGATGAAAGAGTGAATACCCCCCACCGGCTACTGCTAGGATTGAAGCTGTTCGAATGGAAGACTATAGATATTCCGACAGCAAGGGTGGAAGAAATGTTTAAGTGCGACCTGAACAGAAGAGTAGTTGTCTCTGTAAAATGCATGCAAACCATGCCGTCGAAGTCTTGCTAATCTGCTACTGCTTGCAAAAATACATTGAAAAATATTGTTGTTTAGGGTTGTGGTCATATATTTTATGGTAAAACGGTTAAAGAAAAGTCTGAAATTTTTTATTTGACCATTGGAATCGTTGTGAAAACCCTTGTATGGGTTGGAATCGGCCAAGTACATTGCTTGATGATTCCAAACGAATCCACCTCAAGAATATCGTATCCAGCCCGATTCTACAGACATTTGTATCCGAATCCGATTCAGAAACGCATCGTACCCAGATACGTGAGGATTTTCTGCCGATTCGATAACTTAGGATTTTGCCCCTGTCTGTTCATTAAATGCCTTCTTACTTCTTTCAACAACCTCTGCAATCTTGTTGGTGTAAATAAATATTCATTATGAATATTATTACACTTAAGTTAACTTAGGATAATGCATCTCTTCGTAGTTTGGATTTGAGACACTTAGGGAAGTGTGCACATAGGGAAATAGCTTGTAGGAGAAATTTCACCTTTTGTGGTCTTATTTTGTTGTTACACTCCACATTCGGTGGGTCATCCACCTCTTGTGGAATATTATATTATTTTTCCTACCTACCCCTGGTATTTTTTACCTACCCTTGTTTCTCATTGAGCCACATGTCATGATTGTGTGCTCGTACATCCATATGGCCTTGCCTATATAAGTAGACCCATATTCATTGTATTGGTTGATCCAGTTGATCATTTGCATATTGATGAGAATACAATTTGTTCTTGTCATTCTTTTGTCTCTCTTTTATACTTTTTATTGTGCCCTTGATCTTGGCAAAATCTCACATGGTATCAGAGCCATTGGGGCTTCATTGATTGGTTTTTAGAGACATCTTGGAAGGCTTCTATTTTTGGACCTAAGGAACAATGCTTTTTGGAGGCATCTTAGAGCGTTTTCGACCTCACCATTGCATCCGGGAGGTCGTTTCCATAAAAAATTGAGTATAAACTTGACCTATTTTGGCGAAAATCGAATTTTGGGTGTTGGAGGAATTTTTTGCCCAATTCGAGCGGTACGGTACGAAATTTTTGGATCTAAAAAAAAAAATTTGAAATTTTTTTTCCAGTTTTGAAAAATATTTTTTTGAATTTTTTTTTGCGGGTCCGTACCTTCTGCCCAGTTAGCAGCGCCTAGTCAGCGCCCAGTCAACAGCGCACAGTCAACATTTTTTGAAAAATTTTTTAGACCCCTCTTTGTTGAGCAGTTTGGATTTTTGGGTCAACTTTGGAGACCCATATCTTGCTCAATTTTGCTCTTTTTTGGGTGCAATTTTTTTTTATTTGGGCTAATTTTTCGTGCTCTTCGCAGGGGTGTGGTTATTTTTTGATTTTGGTGCATAGGTTTTTTAGAATTTTCGGATTCTCTCAGCTATACCTGTCCAATCCTCAATTTTGCAACTTCAAAGGCTTTGTTTGAGCTTAAGACCTTTTCAGGTGCCGTTTTTTTTAAAGTGCATGTTTTTTCGTCTACTTTCATAATCTATGATCAGATTTCAGAGATTTTCAGTGGAAATTGTACTTTTAGATATTGGTCTTATTTGGCCTATTTGTTACTTGTAAATTGTTTGCATCTTAGTTTAGATCTCTTGCATTATTAGTTTGAGTCTCTTTTGGCATTATTGAGGCAGTTGTAAAGTTGAAATTAGAAGTCCACTTTGCCATTTTTTGCAAGTGGCCCATTGTACACGCACTAAGTATAAAGTGCCAAATCATCACTTTTGGGGGGGTTCTTTGATTGAGTGAATTTGGGGGGTGTCTTGTGTGATTGTGCCTCTCTTTCCTTGTTCTCTTTCATTTTTGTTGCAATGAGTCCTCATAAATTTCCACCTTTAACTACACATATTTGTGCATCAGGGAAAATTAAAGTATGGAGCAAATTAATGGAAAAAGGTCTCACGCATTACATAGATGGAACTATAGCAGCACCACCTGATCCTAAGGCTGATTCTAATGTTTAGTTAGAATGGCTTACTAAGAATTGCATGGCTCTTGGAACTTTGCCTAAGTATGTATTAGATGACCTCATTTTTCACATTGAGAAGTGTACTACAATCAAAGAGGCTTGGGATATGTTTCAGAAATTGTATGGTCAAGTTGATGAAATCAGAGGTTACAAGATTGATAATGAGCTCACCAACTTGGATCCCAAAAGTTTTGATACAATCCAAGATTATGTCACCAAAGCAAATGAGCTAAGAGCAAAGCTTAAGGATTGTGGAATTGACAAAAAGGATGCTCAGTTGATATTCAACTTGTTGGACAAGCTTGCACCAGAATATGCAGCATTTGTGTCTAGTTTCCAAACTCATCGTTTGACAGTGGGGAGTTCCTGCATTATGCCTTCATTTGATGCTTTCACAAAAATGTTGATATTGGAACAATCTAAGTTGTTGAACATGGGGCTTCTCAAGTCTTCAAAGTCCAAGGCTTTGGTGGCTAATCAAGGGAGTCAAGGGAGTCAAGGCAAAGATTCCAACAAGAAGAAGAAGCAATCTAAGTCAAAACCACCACAAGAAAAAGGGCAATCATCCTCTTTCAAAAAGGGGGCTCCACCTAAGAAGGATAAACCAACTTGTGCATATTGCAAGAAGTATGGTCATGATGAGCATCGATGCCACACCAAGCAAGTTGATGAGTTGACAAATCTTCTTAAGAAAAACAACATCAACTTGCCATCCGCCTACACAAATAAGGATTCATCTCCTTCCTCTTCCTCACAGTCTAAGGGAAAAGGGCAAGCATTTGTGGCTACAACAGGTTCTTCACAGTAGTGGATACTTGACTCAGGTGCCTCTTATCACATGGGTTCTACAAAGGAGCAGTTTTCTTCATTGGAGCCATCTAAGGTACCTCACATTTACATAGGTGATGATACACAAGTAGAGGTTGAAGGGAAAGGTTCAGTTGACATGGATGATGGAACATTTGAGAATGTTCTTTATGTTCCTAACTTGTATACCAACCTTCTCTCTATCTACCAAATCACTCACTATGGGAATGGGAAAAAGGTTGAGTTTACACCTGATTCAGTTGTGGTAAAGGAACTTGATGATCATGCCTTGGTAGCAGTGGGACAAGTCAATGACAACTCAAGGCTTTATTCATTCTCCCACTTTGTGCCTAGTTCTCCTTCTAGGGCCTTGCTTACACATTCAAATTCAGAAAGTAAGCTATGGCATGAGCGGTTTGGTCACCTCAACTACCGCTATCTTCAACAGCTCAGCACTAAAGACATGGTCATAGGTCTACCTCGAATCAGTTTTTCAGAGGGTGTATGTTCAGGTTGTTCCATGGGCAAGCATCTTGAGGAGAAGTTTGATAAGGGGAAAGCTTGGAGAGCTTTGGAAGTTCTTCAACTTGTTCATAGTGATGTAGCAGGTCCATTTCCAACACCTTCATTTAGCGAGGCCCGCTATGTCCTCGCCTTCATTGATGACTACTCCCGCTTCACTTGGGTCTACTTTCTCATTCATAAGAGTGAAGTATTTGACAGATTTGAGGACTTCAAGATTCGTGTGGAGAAGCAATCCGGGAAAGTGGTCAAGATTCTTTGCACAGATAATTGAAGGGAATATGTGAACAAGAGACTTGAGGATTTTTGTACATTTGAGGGGATTGATCTTCAGCATTCTGTTGCATACATTCCGCAACAGAACGGAGTTGCAAAACGCAAGAATAGAACTCTTAAAGAAATGGCTAGCTGTATGATACATGCACGTTCTCTTGATCCCGCCTTTTGGGCAGAGGCTATCAGTTGTGCCACACACATCCAGAATCGGGTTCCTCACAATGCTTTGCAAGGTATTACTCCTTTTGAGGCTTGGGCTGGTAGGAAATCGATTGTGAGACATTTCAGAGTCTTTGGGTGTCCAGCATGGGCTCGCATACTTCCTCAGGAACGCAAGGCATTGGAACCTTAGAGTCGGCCTTGCATATTTGTTGGATATCCTGAGGGTGTTAAGGCATATAGATTGATGGATCCTGAGACACATGAGGTGTTTATTGAGAGGAGTGTTCACTTTGAGGAAAGCTCTCCTAGCTTAGCCTCTCTACCTCCTCCACCTTCCTCCATTGTGGATAGTGATGCTAGTGATTCAGATGATGAGACTCCTTCAACTCCAACTCGCAAGGTTACACCTCCGCTGGGTCCACTTGCAGTTGAGGAGCCTCGTTCTCCACCTCCACCTAGACCTCGTTGGGCTCGACAAACACTTGAGTCAGCGGGTTCTCTTGTTGGGGATCTTTCAGATACACGGAGGACTCGATCACAGCATCAGGATCTTCCACATGCATTCATTGCTACCGCTTCTGATCCACAAACATTTCGGGAAGCATCAGGGGTTCCTGAGTGGGACCACGCTATGGAGGAAGAGTATAGTTCTGTGATGAGGAACAACACATGGGATTTAGTCCATATCCCTAAGGGGAGAAAGATGGTTCGATGTAAGTGGATCTATCGAACCAAGTTTGCAGCGGATGGTAGTGTGGATAAGTATAAGGCTCGGCTTGTTGCGAAAGGTTTCTCTCAGGTTCCAGGTGTTGACTATATTGAGACCTTTGCGCCCGTAGCCAAGATGAACTCCATTCGCTTGACACTTGCTATTGCTGTAGCTCATGGTTGGGCTATACATCAGATGGATGTGAAGAGTGCTTTTCTTCATGGGGATCTTGATGAGGAGATTTATATGGAGCAGCCACAGGGTTTCATCCAAGATTCTTCCTTGGTTTGCAGACTAAGGAAATCTCTCTATGGCCTTAAGCAGGCCCCCAAGGCTTGGTACGCCAAGATGGATTTCTTTCTTCTCTCAGTCGGGTTCACCAAGTGTCATTCCTATCCAAATGTCTACATTTTGCGACAGGATGACTCACACTTGATACTTGTGCTCTATGTTGATGATTTGATCATTACAGTGAGCACCACATCCATTATTAGCAGGGTCAAATCTGCTTTGCATGATAGATTTGCTATGACTGACTTGGGGTCTTTTGCACTACTTTCTTGGGATAGAGATTTCATAGTCACCTTTCGAGATTACACTATCGCAGCCCAAGTATTCTCTTGATCTACTTGCACGCTTTCATATGGCTGATTGTAAGCCTGCACCGACTCCCTTTCTTTCAGGAATCAAGCTTGAGGCTCAGTGCTCTTCTCCGCCAGTTGATGCCACATTGTATCGTCAGCTTGTGGGTAGTCTCATTTACTTGACTCATACACGCCCTGATATTTCATTTGCAGTTGGCATGGTTTCCCGCTTCATGCAGGAACCACATGAGCTTCATTGGAAAGCCACCAAACGCATCCTTCATTACATCCAGGGTACACATCACTATGGGATTCACTATGCAGTAGGCATAGGACTTTGCTTGGTTGGTTACACAGACTCCGATTGGGTTGGCAATCTTGATGATCGTAAGTCTACTTCAGGTTACAGTTTTCACCTTGGTTCGGGCCCCATTTGTTGGTAGAGCAAGAAGCAACATACTATTGCTCTCTCTTCGACTGAGGTTGAGTATCGAGGAGCTGTTAACGCAACAACTGAGACCATTTGGCTTCAGCAAATTCTCACAGAGTTTGGGTTCACCTCTCCACGGCCGATAGTTCTACATTGTGACAATCAGAGTGCTATTGCCATCTCAAAGAACCCGGTCCAGCACCAACGGACCAAACACATCGAGATCCATATGCACTATATCCGAGAGCTGATTCAGGAGTAGGTCATTGATTTGCAGTATTGTCCTACAACGGAGCAGGTTGGTGACATCTTTACCAAACCTTTCATCGAGAGTAAGTTCCGGCAGTTGCGAGCTCTCTTGGGGGTGCGGGATGTCTCATTAGGGGGGGTCAGCTGACTTCTCCTTCCTCTCTTATGGGGGGGACTTTTTCCACTTTGAGGTTTTGTCCTTCTTCTTTGAGAGTCTTTTGTACATTTTGTTGGGTGAATATTATGTCACCCAACAGTTTTTTGGTGACTTTGCTGGGGAGCGACGTGCAACCGGTTTGTCTTTTGGGTTGCAGTGCGCTTTCATTGTAATTTCCATATTGTTGTTTTTTTTCAAATCATAATCTGGCTGATCGAAGTTACACTCGTGGGCAACGATTAGCAGGAATTGTTGATCCTACTTTTGAAGTATTGCAGCGATTTTAATTTTCCCTTTGTGACACCTCCACGGACGCTTTCTCCCTTGTAGCAGACACGAAGTTTTCCTCCATCTGCATGGTGATCTCCCGTACCAAGTGAGGTGTCAAGTTTGCAAGTTTTAGTTGTTCTACTTGTAAATCATTTTGTAATACCACCCAATAATCCATTAAGGATGGCCGTTGCTGGCCCTTGGGGCACTACTTTTGGTCCTTTGAACTTGATTGCACCTTTGCATGAACTTCCCAAAGGTACACGAAAAAATTTACCCAAATTTTTTGGGGATGGTTCTCAACACTCGGACAAACACATTGCTGTAGACTGCCTTCTACATCACATGTGGAGTCCTAGGTGTTGAGCACGAAGATGTTTCAGTGAGATTATTCATTGAGACTTTGCATGGAGCTGCTGCTGATTGGTTCTATCATCTTACTAATGCTTGTATCACAAATTGGGCAACTCTCAGAACATTGTTTGAGGCAAGATTCAAGTCCACCGAAGATGATCATGCTTTATTGGCACAATTAACTCAGTTGAAGAAAGAGCCTTAGGAACCCATGCATGAGTTTGTAGCAAAATTTGACAAGTTACATAATCGTATTCCAGTAGCTTCAAGACCCACTGTTGGAAACTTGAAATGCTTTTTCATCAACGCCCAATTGCCAGAGGTGAGTTTCCTTTTGTGAAGGAACAATCCCACAAATCTGGCTGCAGCTCAACAAATGGCTATATCGGTTGAAGATGATCTTATCCTTGCTGGTAAGATAAGGAGAGATCCTAACAAGGTTAGGAGTAATCAAGCTGTCGATGCATCTCTCTCTTCAACTAGTTCTGCTGATCCTATGATACAGAAGCTAGCAAATGAGTTGTTGGCACTTAAGAAGCAAATTTGCTCACAAGGAAATACTTCTTATTGTGATGTTCCAAGGACTTATCCAAACAATGCTTCCATTTACACCATGCGTAATCAGAATAAATTACCTCCTGCTCCAGAGAGGCTTGCATTGGAAGCACCACCCCAAAGTTCAGCTACTGGATATTATGAAGCTGAACAAAATGATCTTCCTCCTTTTGGTGAAGAAGATGCTAATTCGCATCAAGAATGTGATGCAGAGTTGGTTGGCGACTCTAATATAAGGTTTATGCAATATCAAGAAGATGATATGCCAAGCACACATGATGGAGACGTCTTTGCAGTATTCACTCGTTCGCAAACACAGGCAGCTCAGCCACTTGTCATTGCGAAGAGTGATGATTCTACTCAAATAAAGGACTCTCAACGTTTGCCGATTTCTATTGCGAAGCGTGGGACTCCCATACCAAATCTTGCAAAGGACAACACTATCTCAATGGACGCTGCGAAGGATAAAAATGTAAGTGATTCTTCGACTGCTGTCAATTTTTCTGCATCTGTCAATTCTTCTACACATGCATCGAAGACTAGTGTACCAAATATTTTAAATTCTCAAAATGAAAATCCAAATCCATCTTTGGTGATGAATTCCTTTCAGTCATTTGATATTTTAGATCATGCAAAGAAAACCAAAATACAAATGTCTGAAGTTGAATTTTTGAGATCCAACCCAGATCAATTTGACCCTTTGGTCAAATTTGTTAAAGAAAAAGATACTACCCCTAGTAATCTTCCAAAATCAAACTTGCTTCAAAACAACCTAGTAACTTCCCCTTCTCCTGTCGAGAAGATAGAACCATTTTACATCTTTTTGTTAATAAATGGTTACAAGCTTAGTAACTGTGTAATTGATTCTAGGGCATCTGATAATGTTATGCCGTCAAAGGTTGCCAATGCCCTTGGTTTAACTTTGACCAAAACATTTGGAAGGTGTTTCTCTATGGATAACAAACAAGTTCCTTTGATTGGTCAAATCAAGGATGCACAGTTTGCCTTTGCTTCATTCCCAGAAAAGAAAATCAAGATGGCAGTATTGGTAGTCGATGTACCGGCCTCCTATGGGCTATTGTTGGGAAGAAATTTCTGTAGAGATGTTGGGGGTGAGTTAAACATGGATGTGACTGAGGCTCGTATCCTTGTTAAAGGAGCTGTCCAAAGGTTACTTCCAGAAAAAGAATCAAAATATACCGTTGTCAAGTCTGACGATCAGCGGGCCTAGATTCTTTTCGAATCATTAGGCATGGGTAATTATTTCATGCATGCTGATGATGGTTTAAAGGTGACTCCTGAGAGTGAAGTTGACATTTCACTCAATAATTTCCCAGTTGATTGTGAAAGTAGTTGTGAAAGTAGTGTTATGGAATCAGAAGGATCTTCAACTTCACAACAAGAAATTCTCAATTTTGATACTGTCAGCATTGGTAGTCTAGATGATGTTTGGACACTAGAGTTTGATGGCAGCTGTTCTTCTACTGGATCAGGAGCCGGTATTGTCCTGGTTTCTCCTGAGGGTAATCTTTTCCCTTTCTCCTTCAAATTGCAGTTTGATAACACAAATAACACTGCTGAGTACGAATCCCTCCTTTTGGGAATGAATGTTGCTCAGAAGAAGGGAATCAAGAACTTGCATGCTCAAGGAGATGCTGAGTTAATAGTCTGTCAGGTCAGGAACATATATCAAACAAGGAGCAAGAGGTTGCGGCATTACCGCAACCTTGTCTGGGATCTAAAAGAAACATTTGATGCTTTTGATATATCTGTGGTTTCCCGTGAATTCAACGACAGGGCTGACTCATTAGCAGTGTCAGCAACTTCTTTGGTTCCTCACAAAGATTTTTCAGGATCAACTTATGTTGTTGAGTTAGTTTTCCGGCAGAGCGTTCCTGACAACTCTGATCATTGGTAGGTGTTTAATGATGATCATCATGTAATAAATTTTTTGCAGACTTTTGACAATTTTGATGATCTGTACTTTGAAGGTAGTCACTGCCCTTCAAAGGATGCAATTGAAAGTGTTGATGCAGAAATAGGAGAGAAATTTTTGCAATTAAAAGGAAACAAGATCCCCAAGGGTCTAGTTTCGCTAGAAAATCTTTTTGACAAGCATGATCGCTATGTTAAGAAGCAACAAAGATCAACTACAGGGTCAATGGAATATGAACAAATAAACATTGGGACTGAAGACAATCCAAAAATGATCAACATTGGAAAGTGTTGTTCACATGGAGAAAGGCAAAAATTTGTTGCATTGTTGCAACAGTATGTTGACGTCTTGGCATACTCCTATGAGGACCTAAAGTCTCTTCGTCCTGAAGAGCTCCGCCATGACATCCCATTGAAACCGGGTATTACGCCTTTCCGTCAGAAGCAAAGGCAATACAACTCAAAAATTTCTGACACTATCTTTGCTGAAGTACAAAAGATGTTGAAAGCAAGGATAATCTTCCCCATCCACCATTCTTCTTGGATAGCCAATATTGTACCTGTACGTAAGAAGAATGGCAAAATTCGGATGTGTAGATTTCCGAAACTTGAATCAAGCATCCTTGAAGGATAATTATCCTTTACCTGTCATGGATCATGTCCTACAAGCTGTTACTGGAGCAGAAATGATGTCCATGTTGGACGGATTTTCAGGTTATAATCAGGTAGAAGTGCTGGAGCAAGATCAGCATAAGACCGCATTTACTACACCTCAGGGTAGTGTTGATGCGTTTTTTATGCACATGCGAACACAGAATAAAATACCTAGGGTACCTTATCCTCTCTTAAGTAAAGTTTTTGAATGCTGAAGATATCGCAAAAAGGATCAATCGGAGAAACTTCAAGGTTCTGTTATGTAGGTTCTCTACTCGTGGATAAGCTCTTCGCGGTATGATGTGATTTTGCTGGAATCACAAGGGGACTTGCATTCGACTACCTGAATGTCTGATTTGCTTTGAATATTACTGGAACACGGGATTTCACTAGCCTAGATTTTTGAAAAAAAAGGAAAAGGATGAGGGCGATGAAAGGATCTAATTCTGACACTAAGAATGTAGGAGCAATGAATAACCTTTGATGAAATTCTAGCTAAGTCTTGTTTTGACATCCCAGGACCATCTCCACAAGGTTAGTGCGATCTTCAGAGGAAAACTTCATGATGTTCAGATCATCGGTACAGGCATAGACACCATCAGGTTGATGCATATCAATGAAGAAGTGACATTTGAAGTTAAGCTTAAACTGAATGATTCCAGTTGACTACACAAGGCAAGTCTGCAATCAACAAACTGCTAGTAGTATGGATATACGAATTTCACCATCAATCAAACACATTTCTTCCACTCATCTAATAACATGAAATCAAATATGAGAAGTATAGAGACCATGCAAATTGTTGAATCGACCCATAGATTTCACCATTTCTTCAATGAAGTTTTACAAGTCTTTTACAACAATATCTTGGCAACAATCTTTGCCTTCTCTTTCTATTCTACTTTAATTGCTATTCTATCAACTGACTATTCACTATTTCTAACTATTCACCTTCTAACTACTGACTAACTATTAGCCTTTACAAATGAGGAGCCAAGGCTTATATAGCGCTCTCAATACAATTCAATGGCTCTGATCAATTTGAGATCAATGGCCAAGATTTTACAATGAAAACCCTAATTAGGGTTTGTTACAACCAACTCAATTCTGGCCAATGAAATAATTGCATTATTTGGACACATGTCTTCTCTGGAATATTCAACCAATGGATAACCGGGGTAGTGTTGATGTGTTTTTTGTACACAATCAGACACATAATAAAATACCTAAAGGTACCTTATCCTCTCTTGAGCAAAGTTTCCTGACTGCTGAAGATCTTGCCGAAGGATCAGTCAAGGCAACTCCAAGGTTCTTGTATGTAGGTTCTCTACTCGTGGATAAGCTCTTTGTGGTATGATGTGATTTTGCTGGAATCACAAGGGGACTTACACTTGATGACTAAACGTCTGATTTGATTTGAACATTGCTAGAACATAGGATTTCTCTAGTCTAGATTTTGAAAAAAAAGGAAAAGGATGAGGGCGAGGAAAGGATCTAATTCTGACACTAAGAATGTAGGAGCAATGAATAACCTTTGATGAAATTCTAACTAAGTCTTGTTTTGACATCCCTTGGACCATCTCCACAAGATTAGTGCGATCTTTGGAGGAAAGCTTTATGATGTTCAGATCATCGCTACAGGCATAGACACCATCAGGCTGATGCATATCAGTGAAGAAGCGACAATTGAAGTTAAGCTTAAGCTGAATGATTCCAGTTGACTACACAAGGCAAGTCTGCAATCAACAAACTGCTAGTAGTATGGATAAACAAATTTCACCATCAATCAAACACATTTCTTCCATTCATCTAATAACATGAAATCAAATCTGAGAAGTATAAAGACCATGCAAATTGTTGAATCGACCCATAGATTTCACCATTTCTTCAATGAAGTTTACAAGTCTTTTACAACAACATCTTGGCAACATTCCTTGCCTTCTCTTTCTATTCTACTCTAATTGCTATTCTATCGACTGACTATTCACTATTAACTAGCTATTCACCTTCTAACTCCTGACTAACTATTCACTTTTACAAATGAGGAGCCAGGGCTTATGTAGTGCCCACAATACAATTCAATGGCTTAGATCAATTTGAGATCAATGGCCGAGATTTTACAATGAAAACCCTAATTAGGGTTTTGTTATAACAAACTTAATTCTGACCAATGAAATAATTGCATTATTTGGACACATGTCTTCTTTGGAATATTCAACCAATGGATAGCCGGGGTAGGTACATCGAAGTTAGTGCCATCTTTTGATGAGTCAGGTACATTGTATCTAGACATGCTGAAGTGGACCAACCCGACTGGAGGAGTGATGATTGGGATGCCACCTTGTTTGACACCTGGTTGATGCTCAATTTGGTGATGCTGAGAAGCTAACTTTAATTAACTTTTCTGAAATTATCTGCTTCTCCAACGGACCCTTGCTTTGATCCTCTTTTGTCTTTGATGTGTAGGATGGATGGTATACCTTCTCTTAAAATGCTAGGCTGGAAAAGGTCGTCCTTGTCGATGCTGGGCTAGAGGAGGTCGTCCTTGATGATGTCTACTCTTCTTTCATCTGCAAAACAAATCAAGAGATGATTAAGGACACATAATAAATTCATTTCAACATAGCATTTCCTACCTTAAATCCTCAACAAGAAGAAATCAAAATGAAGTTTGCTTAAAATTCTTTCCAAGGATAGGCTCCATAAGAATTTCGCCCTGGACCCTTTGGAAGGGTTAGGAGCGAATTTTGCATTCCTGGCTCAAATTCTTCTCATCTTGTGATCATACTTGCTTAGATACATGCCCAAGGACATCCTCATTCTCAACCAACACCAAGCTTGATGTAAATTTGGGGCAAAAATGGAGGTTTTAAGAATTTTGCTCTGGACCCTTTGGAAGGGTTAGGAGCGAAATTCAAGCTTTAGGTCTTAATTCCTCATCTCCTTCACTTCAATTCATCCTACAGGGCAAAGAAACATCATTTCAACCTCAACCACGCCTTAGGACTCAAAGTCTTGACTTGACACAAGGAGAAAATAGGGATTTTGATGAATTTCGCTCTGGACCCTTTGGAAGGGTCAGCAGCAATTTTCCTCCTTTGGCCTAAAATCATCATTTTTGGAGACAACCATCAACTCAAGGGCAATCTCAAGGGCATCTTTTACCTTGGTCTAGGCATAGCTTAACATAAATTTGAAAGGAATAGGTAGATTTTAGGAGTTTCACTCTGGACCCTTTGGAAGGGTCAGGAGCGAAAATCTAATTTTAGGGCTATTTCTCCATCCTTTCAACTTCAAATTACCTCCAAGACTTAGAACACCTTGCCTCACTCCTATCTAGGCCATAAAAACCAAAACTGGACTTGATTTGCAAGGAAAAAAGGGTGATCTTCGGAATTTCGCTCTAGACCCTTTGGAAGGGTCAAGAGCGAAATTCATGTTTTGGCTTCAAAATTTGCATTCTTGGCGACCCAAATCCACTCTAAGGCAATCCAAATGACTTCTCTCACCTTTGTCCAAGTTTGACTTTGCTCAAATTTTGGAAGAAAAGATGGTTTTTAGGATTTTTTCAACTTGAAACTTCTTTGCAAGGTAGAATTTCATCCTTCATCGCCCTAGGAACAAGGTTTTAAGCCCAAGAAAGGTCAAAAGGTAGGCTTGTAAGGAATTTTGCTCTAGACACTTTGGAAGGGTCAGGAGCGAAATTCTCTTTCTTGGCTAAAATCCTTCATTTTCATAGCTACCAAACACTCTCAAAGGCTAGATCATGTTCATTCTCCTTCTCATCATGCCTTGGACATCAAATTTTAGCCAAACAAGGAAAGAAATGCATCCTAGGAAGATTTTCGCTCTGGACCCTTTGGAAGGGTCAGGAGCGAAAATCTTGACTTGGGCTAGATTCTTCATTTCTCCCTTTCAAACCAACCTCAAGAGGCAAAGACAAGTTACTTCTCTTCCATCCACATTATAACAAACCAAAAACTTGACCTTCTTTAATGCAAAAACAAGAGTTTTTAGGGATTCCACTCTGGACCCTTTGGAAGGGTCAGGAGCGAAATTTCCTTTTTGGTCCAAAATCCTTCACATTTCAATGCTTTCAAACATTTCAAAGGCAACAAGATGTCCAACCTTCCTTTCAAGATTTCCTGCAAATCAAAATTTAGTCAAACTTAGGAGGAAATGAGCTTTAAGAAGATTTTCGCTCTGGACCCTTTGGAAGGGTCAGTAGCGAAAATCTCATTCTAGGCTAGATTACTCACTTTTCAAACTTCAAACTACTTCAAGAAGCAAACTTAGATCATTTTCCACCTGAGGAAGGAGGTTTCAAGTCCATTCAAGGCAACAAATGAGGTTTATGATGAATTTTGCTCTGGACCCTTTGGAAGGGTTAGGAGCGAAATTCCCCTTTAGGCCAAAATCTTGCTCTTCAAAATCAATCAATTACATCTCAAGGCA